>NC_081167.1:30967709-31207709 GCF_012432095.1 Onychostoma macrolepis | reverse complement strand
TCTTCTGTCTAAGCAGGACCATGACATGAGCAACTGGAGATATTCTCAACACCAGAAGCTGTGGATGAGAATGGAGCTTCAGGATCTCGGGCTGTGGCCTAGGTCTCGTTCAGAGCATAACCCAGGGAACACAATTTCACTGTGGCGTCTTCCTCCACAACCTGAGGGTGTTGACACGGTGTCTGAGCTCCCATCCCCTAACTTCTTCCAGCTCCACCCATTTTTCATCTGGAAGCCCGAGAGTCATGTCATGGTCAGAGACTTTTTTTCGTCAGCAGAATGAGTAATAATAACAAGCGAGTAGCTGTTAAGTCGAACTCATTGCTTTTTGGGCGAGAAAAATATCTTTAACATCGGGTCTAACGTAATGCTGGTAGGCTGATGAAGACCAACGTCCCATAGCTTTGAGAATGGTAACTGCAACTTTGGATGCCGCAGTCGTCACTGCTCCGATGCGGAATGAGTGATTGGTGTAAACGGCAGGATTTAAACCACAAAGGCGGCATACGATGCGGAGCCAAGAAGAGAACCATTGTTTAGTCATGGCATCTCCCTTCTCAGTGGTAAAAGTGGCTGAAGAAGATGTGCTTTATGGTGAAGATTCAAAAAATGGGTCATGACTGCTACTGGGCAAAATCCGGAATCAGTATTAGAAACGTAGATGTAGCGCCTTTACGATCTCGATCGGATTTTGAGTGTTTCAGTTTAATGGAAAAGTGATTTGAATTCATCGATAAGTCGTGGATAGTTAGATCATACAGAGGATTGAACGACTTCTTGGTGGTGGTGTATTCTCCTCATCGGAGAAACCCGTAGAACGCTGTAAGGAAGACTGCTTCTAGTAATGTATCATCGTACAGGTTGAAAACGCCTGATCTAAGCTTGCTGACAATTCGATGCACTAGATGTGGAGAGAACGGTAGGCGTTTGTCGGGTGGGGCTGGGCTGGGCATTTTTGTTATAAAACCATTAAGCAAAAGACGTATAGCTGGATTTTGCAGCAGGCTTTGAGAAGAAGGATCTAAGCACCTTAAATGAAATTGGATCCCCACAACTACGGTTTTGATAGTTGAAGGCTGGAGTTTCCAGGATTCGATACAGTGCACTAAGAAAGCACAGATTGTGTAAATACTGACTGGAGTTTGGGGCACGGAAAGAGCGGCGCAAAATTCGGAAAAATAGGACCAAGCGGAGTCGTAACATTTTTGTGTTGCATTTGCTAAACCGAATTTCATGTAATGAGAAGCTGAACGCAAGTAATTTTGCAAGGTATCATTTAGTCTAGAACTGTTTGGCTGAAGTCGGGGCAAGGTTGGCCAGTCGGAGCAGCATCTGGACATAGGCGTCTGAACTCCTGAAAATTAAACCAAGACAAAGCATCAGCTATGTTGTTATCTAGGCCTGGTATATGGGTTGCTTTAATAGTGAAATTGCCCATAACTGCGGACCACGTTATACGTCTAATGAACCGACTAATGAAAGGCACGGAGGAATGACCTTTATTGATGATCTTAACGGTCGCTTCGTTGTCGCAAAACACTAGAATATTTTTTCTTGACCACTGATTTTCCCACAAAAGACACGCTATCACAATATGATATAATTCTAGCAATGCTGTTGACTGGACGGAAGGTGCAAGATTTTTTAGCTCTTTAGGCAATTTATCTGCGAACCAAGTGTTTTGAAATATTCCTCCGAAGTCGACTGAAGGAGCTGCATTGGTATAAAATTTCAGTTGACCCGAGGTTTCAGTTTTCTCTTCGTAGAAAAAAGAAATGCCGTTCCAAGAACTGCATCATTTTGACCAAAAGCGCAAATCGGATCTGCATCCTTCATTTAGTGAGACAACGTCTTGCAGTCTGTCTACCGATTTAGATAGATCAAGCAATCTGGAAATAAAAGAACGACCTTGAGGAATAATCCTCATAGTGAAATTCAAATGGCCTAGCAGAGACAGAATATCCCTCTTTGATAAGGAGGTAGAAAGGGAATAATCTCTAATAAATTCCCTGATACGCTGTAATTTCTCTAAAGGGAGAGACGCTTTCATGTTTATGGAGTCAAGTGTGATACCCAAAAAAATCCAGAACTTTACTAGGACCTTGAGTTTTCTCTTTAGATAGAGGAATGCCAATTTTTGCAAAAGTCTTCTTAAGCGAATCGATGCAAAGGAATGGATTTGAGTTAGGATAATCGATAACTAAGAAGTCGTCTAGTAAATGGAGAACGAAAGGCAATTTACAATTGTTTAGTAAAATCCAGCAAAGCGCCTCGGCCAGGGTGTTGAAAATGCAAGGGCTGCTTTTACATCCGAATGTGAGTCTCACACAGAAGTAGAATGTATTGCGCCAGCTAACCCCGAAGAGATGCCATTGAGACGGATGTAAAGGCAATATTTTGAATGCATCTGTAATGTCTGTCTCTCCACCTTTGCCCGCTAACTTAATAAGTTAAGGAAGATATGACAGGCCAGCTGAAAAACCTTTAATGAGTCCCATTAATAGGTAAAACACAAAACAACGGTTTGATGCTTTTTAAGAGCTTTGGAGAGCTCTTGGACATTGACAGGAGTCTTTATTTCTTTTTTGTGAAGTGAGTGCGAAGTTGGCATGCGAATTTTGGGTGGCTGTTCCCGCAATAGCTGCAAACGTGAAAGAATTTACATTTAGGTCATGTACAGACATTTTCATTAAAATTAAAACACAAAGGAGTTTGTCTTTCCGGCTTCACCTGATCAGGGACAGAGGTACTAGAGACATCCTTTAACGGCGCAGTCTTTGGGCACAAGGTTGTTGTGTGGGAAAACGAACTGCAAATGGAACATGACAGCTCTCTGTGGCTGGTGAAATGTCGACTGATAAGGGCCAGGTCAATGACGGTCCAGGCGTTGATTAAAACGCTGAATGTACATGGCTGCTTTCGCCGAAAATTACTTATGATATTCGTAGAATAATGTGCCTCCGTAAGACATGGCAAGATCTGAGATAATGGCAAGGTATGTGTCTAATTCATGTCTCCTGCCCGGATAGACTTCACAAATTATGTCACTGAATACACTTAAAGCGATATTAAATTCAGGCATAGTTAAGGTTCTGAATAGCCTGGGATCGTTGTCTTTTAAAACAACTGAAATGTCCCCGCAATCGACAACCCTTCTGTCATTATGCCAAGTTCACACTGCACGATTTTCAAACTCGTCAGATCGCTGTTGTTTTCACACTGCGTGACTATCTGGGGTAGCATTCAGTCGCTGCTGTGTTCACATTGCACGATGGATCGGCGACAGGGGCTTTCACATTGCACGATTTCACAATAGGAAGAATCGCCGACAACTCTGTCTGATCCGCAAACTATGTTTCACAACAAAACACACGCGAGAAGTGATAAGGAAATAACGAGAGAACCCGCGTGCGTCTGCCCGTTGTTCTCGAGCGAGACTGGAAGTATTAAAAAAAAATATAGCCCGCAAATTGTCTGTGCGCTGATTTCCAGCTACAAAAAGAAAGACGGATTATGCAGGAGGGAGATGCAGGGAACAGGGATTGTGTTCTGCAAAGAGTGGTAAATAATCATTTTGCAGTAACTGTTATGCTGATGTTGCGGCTGGTCAAGCTTTGTGCTTGTTTCTGTATGATATAATTGTACATATTAAAATACTGATATGGTCTATAACTCCTCACCGAACTTCCCTCTGCCCTGTATCTTTGTCTCTCATTGGCTGAAGGTCATCACCGATGTAGTTTTCAGTCAGAAATCATTGCACACAGCATGATTGTGAATCGCCGACAGCTCCAGATATTTAGCATGCCAAATATTTCGCAGGCATCGGCGACATGTCGGCGATTCCCTCAGATCACGTCTTTGATAATTCACACTGCGCGATTGTCACTCGCGTGAACGAGCTCCGATTTGCCTCCGATTTCGGACATTTGTCGGCGATTTATCAAAACCTGTCGGCGAGTGAAAAATCGGGCTAAAATCGTGCAGTGTGAACTCGGCATTAGTGTCCGTGCACAGCAGAATTTTGACTAAATTAATGTCGTTACCTGCCAGAATTTGGACACACAGCTGTGGAGAAACGGCAGCAGCTGGAGGGAAGAACGGCACTCCTGTTGGAGCTGCTGGCACGGCGGACCTTAGCGTTCTCCTGGAGAGCGACATGTCGGCTATTTCCGCTTGGTGACTGAAGCGGTTACCAAGAAGTGAAGATCCGGAGGACTGTACACCCGGAAATGTGGGGTGCGAGGTAGAAGCACAACTCCGATCTTCCAGAGTTTGAATCCTTTCGTCCATCTTGGAAAGCACTCCTTGAATCGATGTTAGAGCTGAAAGAATTTGGTAATCTCTTTGTTGCGTAGAGATTTGGTTAGTGTGCGGACGCTTGGATTTTTCCAGAGGTAAGGGATTGTCGCTGGATAGATGCTTCCTTTTTGAGGTGGCTTTCCGCCCTGTTGCGTGAGGAAGAGCGACTGAGGCAGGAGAGAAAAGATCCGATTCCTGAGAGCACTCGATGAGGAAGTGGAATAATTGTTCGTGGCTGAGATCGGGAGGTGCTTGAATATTGAAACTGTACAGGGTGGACAGAATTTTATCTTTGGGCCATTCATTGATACTGAGATGAGTCTTTCCTGCTAACCAGGAGCTGCGCCTGAGAGGGAGCGCACAATACTGCTCATCCTGACTAGGAGTTTCATCTAGCGTTTCTTTGAAGATTAAGGGATCTTCGGTGATATCTGAGCCATCCATGGATAATAAACCCAAAAAACACAAAGCTGAAAATAGAATAGATAAACGCATGCCGTAATAACCCGTTTGAGCTGCAGACTTGAATACGAGCTTGACTAAGCTGGAGGTGAGTGATAGTGACACGTATAGACACATACCTGATATAGGAGAGTCGCTGGGATTGGAGGGATCTGAACAGCTGATAGTCAGCTGTTGTGGTGCTCTGCCTACGTGACCTGCCTGAACTAACGCTTGTGCTAGATTAGTTTAATCCATTTGTTTTTCTAGTTTTTTTACAATTCCCCAGGGCCGTCTCTAGCCAATTTGACGCCCTAGACGAAATCCCTATTGCCCCCCCCCCAGAAAAAAATTATATATGTATGTATATTATTTATAAATTATTATTTTTAAATTGACTTAAAGGGATAGTTCACCCAAAAAATTATTTCATCATTTACTCACCTTCAAGTAGTTCCAAACCTGTATGAATGTCTTTGTTCTGCTGAACACAAAGGAAGATATTCTGAAGAATGTGGGAAACAGAGCAGTTCTGGGGCACAATTGACTTTCATAGTATTTTTTTTTTTCCTACTATGGAAGTCAATGGTGCCCCAAAACCGCTTGGTTACAAACGTTCTTCAAAATATCTTCCTTTGTGTTCGGCAGAACAAAGAAATTCATACAGGTTTGGAACTACTTGAGGGTGAGTAAATGATTAAATAATTTTTTGGGTGAACTATCCCTTTAAGATAAACATTTTGCACAATTTATTATCTGTAATATCATTGTGTTGCCACTAGATGCCTGTATAGCCCTATGTAACAATCCCTAGTAGCTAAGACATTGCACATAATTTACACATACATCACACATAAATTAATTTGATTACTTTTGGATTTGGATACATGTTTATATACTATCAATGGCTACTTTTTGTCTTTATCTGTGTTTAAATCAATGTTTCAAGCAACAACAACAAAACAATTGAACAAAAAAAAATTGTTTTGTTGTTGTTGCTTGAAACATTGATTTAAAGTGTCAGTTATTGCATTATTATTTCAGCCAAACCTATAAAACCCTTTGTTGCCCCAAACTACATATAAAAGCCTGATCAGTGGCATAAAAGTAATCAATACAGATACTTAATCCTTTGCTACTCATTAACACGTGAACTTTCCCTTTAAATAACGTGACGCTCTGCCCTCTATGTGTATGATGCTTCTCCCATTAAGTGCTTTGTTAGAAGTGAATGAATTGATCAGCATTTCGACACCTCCATAAGGATGTATTAAACTCGACAAAGCAGTTTAATAAAGGATGTATTGATCTCATGAATTAGCGAATTTTACTATACCAATATTTTTTAATTGGCTGTTAAAGTTTATATGGGAATATTACATGATCCTTTAACAATGCATTGGCGCAAAAACGCACACCTTTTGGACAAATCTCCCAACACGATTTATCAACTGCCAGAAATAGCCTACTGCCTAAGCAAAATACTGATTTTGTGCACTTTATTTACTGCACCAATATTTTAAATTGGCCTTTGAACATAGCTTTATTGCATGGCAGCAAAAAAAAAAAAAAAAACCTTGCCAAAGCACTGACAGAACCCATTGATCTAATGGCGTTGATGACCGCTCCAAATGCAAGCATGCAACGATCAGGCAGCAATTGGCAGCGCTCTGATCCAATGGCATACAGGCATCATCAGAATGACAGTACTCTAGCCCAATGATGTTGGGGATCCAGTGGGGGCGGCAGTCATATTTCAGGGTGACCGTGCCACTCTTTATCACAACCGTGCTAAAATGTAGTACCAGTACGTGCGCTCATTGGCGCCCCTTCAACTGGTGGCGCTCTAGGCGAACTCCTAGCTCGCCTATGCCTAGAAATGGTACTGCAATTCCCTAACAATAAAGAAAGTCGGTTATACCAGTGACTTCAACTAAAAGCTTCATATGAAATATAACTGAAAAGAAACAGTGGACTTAAAAAGGGGCCTTTTTTCATAGATCTTCAGGAAATAGAAAGGAGGAAGTCAAGCAACGTCATTAGTGTGATTTCTATTTCAAAATAAACGAGTTTTGTTAAACGGTAACACCAGTGACACAACTCCAGGGTACCACCAC
The DNA here is from genome assembly GCF_012432095.1 of Onychostoma macrolepis. Lineage (NCBI taxonomy): Eukaryota > Metazoa > Chordata > Actinopteri > Cypriniformes > Cyprinidae > Onychostoma > Onychostoma macrolepis. The sequence goes on along the minus strand of NC_081167.1, from coordinate 31,200,849 downwards.
TTTCTTTGAATATTTTATATTTATTCAGCATTTAGTTTTTTTTTTTTATATAATTTAATCATACATTGGATAGTTATGAATACATTCTTGTATTTTAAATGGTAGGAAAATCCTGTTTTTGACCTCAAAATAAAGCACTTTCCTGCTGTACATGGCTATGAGGACAAGCAGTTTTGTGGTGTTTGGAATACTTTATAATAATTAAAAACAAATATTGCCACATTGATGGCTCAAGAAGGTGAAATTGTTCAAATAACACATTGTTTCATTTTAAAATATTAAAAAAATTGTAACCCTAAAGTGTTTTTCAAGTGTAATATTTCTGTAAATGCTAGGGACAGAAAAGTGGACATTTCCATAGAATGACCCAGCTGGGTATGGACAGGGTTACTTCCTCCCATTTAACCAATATTAACTATTATATTGTCATATTATTAATATTAATAAATATGATTTTAGCCTATGTATTGTATTGCTACCTTAAATAGCCTATACATCAGCACAATTTAGAAGTTACATACATCTGAGGTACTTTTTTGAAACATTAAACATATGGTCTGGTGTGTTTGCTTTTTGAATATGAATACAAAGTTCTTTGTTTTTACTTTTGTAGCTATTTTGCTAGTCAGTTCCTGACACGATGTCATTTACTCTAGGCTACGCGCATATTCAAAGCGGCGCTCGCGCTCTTTTAAACTTGTAATAAATTGGTGAATGATCGGTACAGAAATGACGCTGACAGAACAAGTTTATATTTATAATATATTGCAGTCACTCCTAAATAAATTATGACAACTCACACACCTGCATTAGGAGCTGTGCTTCTTTGAGTGCCTATTTAGCCTTTTGGTTCGGCACCTGAAGGATGCGTTCGTTACGGCAAACATTCAGAAGGCGGGACCCGCTTTGAAACGGTAACATTAACTAGTTTAATTGCAGGTGAGTGACAATTCAACAATATCCAATGAACAATGAGGCTAGTATTTTGCTGTCCATGGACTGCCGTATAGGGGATATAGGACATGTCACGGTTTTGGAGGCCCCTTCTCAAAGCCCAAGGCCCTAGGCAATCGCTTGCTCTGCCTATAGCTAGCACCGGCCCTGATCCCTGGTGAACAGCTACACTGGGATGCCTGGAAGACTACCCCTTCCATTGTTGCTGTGGCCACCTCTGGACCGCTGGAGAACACCTGTGCCTCACGGTCACATTTCAACAACATCGTGGTGAAGCTGGACTTGTTTCACGGGAGTGCACCTCTGAGCATCACCCTCAGTTTAGCACTTTCTGCCAGCTCCTCTCCCAGCCTTCTCTGTGGTGGATCAGGAGGACCTAAGGAGGCTCCAGGATGCCTACCGGTTCTGTGGTATCCATCCAGCCAATCCCACCAAACAGCACATACGGGAGCACTGCAGGACCAAAAGACCACAACCTACAGAGCTGCTGGACAGAGTGGAAAAAGTCCTGAAGCATTTTCACCTGGCCATGGACCCCAACAATGCCCCACTCTTTATGCCATCCATGCTGAAGACGTGATGCATACAGAGAGTGCACATTCTCCGCGGTTGTCTCCGTGACCCTGAACTCACAGAGGGCATAATGTATGGTGGAACTCTACAGCTCAATCACATACATCCACATGTGGATCAAGACTATGCAGACATGGTCCATCAGTCTGCTACAGATCCCAATAGCTTGCTGCACCCCACAACCAAGCTGCACATATCCCGATATGTAAAGCACCTGGCAAAACTTCTAAACACCAGTTCTTCTTTGAACACAAGCCAGGAAAAACTTCTGGAGACTCAGCAGCTTTGGCACTCTTTAACAGAGGGGAATGAGACGGCTAATGTTCCTGTGGTCACCATTGAGCCGGCTATTGTGAACCCACCTGCACCTGTCCACATCTCTGACACAAGACTCCATCACAAAAATTGTGGAGAGCATCTTGGAGAGGCAGCAGCAACAGCATCAGCCAGAGCAGAAGAGAAGACATACAAATACATGTCTTGTTTGTGGACAGCCCAAGTCTCGATATGAGACTGATGGATCCTCCATCCACTTTTCCACCAGCAAGGGCCTGTGCGCTATTTCTATTGTTCCAAGAAGATGTATCAAAGTTATGCTGCTGAGGGACTCTCTAACACCAAACTGCCTTTTGAAGAATTTGCGACGATAGAATTCTTCCAGAGAGAACTGGAGACCACAAAAAAAAAACGGGTGGAGGAGAAGATGCAGAAAAGAGGAAAAGGCCAGACACCCAGCAAGCAGGCCGCCTGTGCAGATTCTGCTACATGGTCCTTAACGTAATTTTTTCCCAATCAAATTGAGCAAGGTCGAATAAAAAAACTTTGTATATTAAAGTGTTTTAATAGGCAATTCTGCCTGAAATGAAGCAGAAAGTAGAAAGACTGTCTGCTTAATATCTCAGAATGTGCTGTATGGTTTCTGACGGCACCTGTAGAGATTGTTCAGCACACAGCACACGAAGCTCAGACAGAGATCTGCCATCAGACGCTGCTGGAGCTGAAGCTCGGATCAGCTCATATGCTTTCCTCACATACACAGCATCTGACAACAACAACAAACACACAGAAATTACATTTACTGTAGGCAGTGGCGGTTTTTCGGCATGGGCGAACCAGGCAGCCGTGCACAGAAGCTGTGTGAGAAGTGGAAAGGGGAGGGGGGCGCGGCCCTGGGGGACAGTTCACCTCTCCTGTATAATATTAAAACACAGACCTATAATTTGCACGTTTTTGTTTTTTCTGAATTGTGTGAAATGGCTAATAAAAATAACGATTTTTAAACAAAACAATTATGTGGAGGTGAATTGGTTTAGTCTTGACTTCTGGTCGTGAGTGACAGTGTTGGGGGATGGGGAATCTGTTGATTGTCGAGTGCCAAATAAACACAGCGATGGAGAGAAAAAGGTCAAAGATTTAAGTTCTGATAACTTATACTGTTTTGTGCAGAATTGTGTTTTTCAAATGTTCTGTTGAAGACTTTGGTCCAACTAGAGTTTGGACGCATCTCTTAGCAACGGGACGCTGAACGGAAAGTGTGCAGTGTCAAACGCGTTTCAGTCCAGACTTACGATATGATTGAAACATGTTATAAATATTAAGCGTTTAATATAACTAATAACATTTATACGCCATCATTTTAACTAAATATAATACTGACATAGATTAAAAGTAAATACATATTTAAAAAGGTGCAAATCAGCAGCCATACTGCTTTTTTAACCTGTCTTTTTTTTTTTCAAATGTCAAACATTTTAATGTTTTTAAATAGTAAAATAAATGAAAATGCTGCACACGTGCTTTTTTCATGATATATGATTTAAACATGTTAAAAATATTAATATCACAATTTTAAGGCATTATTTTAACTAAATATAATACCTATACAGATTGAACTACAAATATAAAACAGTGCAAAACAGCATCTTTGCACATATATATATATATATATATATATATACACACATGTATATATATATATATATATATTTTTTTTTATATTTTTTTTTTTTTCCTCTTCTTCAAATGTTGAACATTTAAAAAATGTTTTTAAATAAAAAAATAAATAAAAATGCAACTTTGTTTCCCTTCAGTTCATCATCCATCCCTGGAAAAAATAAATGTTTTAATCAGTCTTAATCTTAAATTTCCCTTGATGTTTGGTATCTTATTAACCGAAGCCTAATGAGATGCAAATATTATAGACATGGTTTGTCTCATTAAATGTGCTTCAAAGACTTAGATTAACTGTAAGATTTACAGTAGTGCATCTGAGGTGAAAGTATATGTGCTGAAAGTTAGAATGAGCTCTGAACATCACTCTTGATTTATTAGTTTTTAAATTTTGCAATACATTTTCTAACAGCAATCTGAATTGAGTCAGTTACAGCGAGCTCTTTTGTTCCCAGCTGGTTGTACATTGGTTTGCAGTTGCACATCTAAAGGGCTTTTTGGGGATGAAGTCTCAGCGTGAAGCGTGTTTTGTTAATTCAGCAATTCAGTGTTTGACAGACCTCTGTTCAGCAGCTGAGAAATCAGCATCACTCCTGGAGAAGAGACTCAGCAGGACGACTGTACTTCAGCCCACACACTCCGCATGACCAAAGACTCTCTCTCATGTAAAACACTGAGTGGACAGAGAGTCAAGCCACGTCTGTTTGTTATTGCATCAGGTTTAGGGAATAGTTCAGGGGTTCAGAAATCAAGCGATTAAGAGAATATAGTCAGTGCTACAGTATTGCACATTATTATAATCATTCTACTTTAACCTTGTAAAGTCTTATATATATATATATATATATATATATATATATATATATATATATATGATAGCCAGAAAAAATATTCTGAAATGAAACAATTTACTGAACTATTAGACAAAGTACAAAAAAAGAAATAGAAAGAAAGAAAGAAAAACCTTTGCATGTGTGTTTGTTGAGTTTAATATTTGATGCATCAGTCATACATAGGATACAGTGAGATTATGGAGGGAAAAAAAATCAATGAGATCTTTATAACAGTAGAGCAGATACTGACATAAAATGATCTAAATATCAGCGGTCACTCGATATCTCCAATAATATGTCTGAGTAGGATGAGATTGAAATTATCCGAACATATAATGCAATGCAATGCTGATTGAGAGATAATAAACGCTCCTCAGAAGATGTGAGATGAAGATCATTCCTCCGCTGAGGAACAGTGAAAGTAAAGCTTCTGGAAACAAACGCTCCTCAAAAGATCCTGATGATCAGATTTGAGACGCACTGATTTTTCTACAAAATGATTGATAGAGAATCAAGTAAAGCTGAGCTGCTTCAGTCCAGTAAGTGTTCATCTGGAAATATGACTAACAATATTTTTTTTTTCTTATGTTTACAGCAAAAAGGCAATAATAATACAGGTATTAATAATTAATTGCATAAGGAGAAAATATGGGTTAAATGCATCTGGAATCAAGTCGGTTTCTGAAGTGGACAGTCACTGTTGGGAAATGAAATATTCTATGAACTGTCAGGGCTTATGTGATTTTTTTTATGGGTAATGACTCTTTAAAGTCTCTATAAAATTTGGCAACCCTTTCAAATCAGTTTGGCGATAAAAGGGTGTGATATTATAATCGCATATCTTCAGTCTGTCATCTCTAGATTATATCAGACGAGTCTTTCTGTGAACCTAAACCTGTTTTCTGCTATCTGTATAAAACAATGAATTTGTCTTCTACTAATGGGATTAAAGCGAATTCATGACAATGTTTTAAATTAAGCTACCCATAAACGGTACAGTGTAAAAGTTCTTAAAAATCATCTAGTAAAGGAATGCAATAAAGTAATTTTTAAAACATTTGCTGCACAGATAAATAAATAAATTAAAAACATCTGCTAGAGACATATCAGTCAAAATTGCGTTGAGAAAAAACATATCATCAGCAAATGCATCAGCAAAAAACTTTTACGGTATTCAGAACAGAGTAAAATATAAAGCAGAAAATATAAGCAGCTATAAAATTAGTAGTTATAAACAACAAACAACCAGAAAAAAAAACGAATTAATTTAAAGAGAAACGTACATCTCTCATTCTGCACGAATACAAATGTTTGGGTCACATAAACTTATCCATTCCAATTTCATTTAAATCTAATTTAACATTCTAATTTTGTCGGTTAACGGTCAATGATTGGTTAACGAGTGTTGGGAGTTAGGGTTAGGTTAGGGTTAAGCCCCGAGGGGTTTTAGACGTTCTGAGAGAAACTTGGGAGGATGGACCTTCTCAGAGTAAAAATTAAATTCAGTATGTAATGGACCTGAGAACAAAACTCCACACTTTGGGGCGGCTATCTATGGAGAATTTGTTACAGGCTCAGGACAAACAAAACCGGCTATACAACAGGGGAACCAATTTGCGAAAATTTGCACCGGGAGATAAAGTGCTTGTATTACTCCCAACTTTGAGTTCCAAATTACTTGAAAAGTGGCAAGGACCATTTGAGGTCACACGGCAAGTCCTCAACCTCCTAAAGAAATGGAGCGAGTAAGTGATGCTGGTGACGGTAGTGAGTGGAGAAGATGATCTCGGGCCAGAAGTGAGCAAAACGCAATCTCTCGCTCTGGCCCGGGAGGAGATCATCACTTGCCCTCCCAGCTCACTGATGTAGCCAAGTTACAGGCAGAATTTGCTGATGTGTTCTCGCCCCTACCTGGTCGAACGAATCTCATTCAGCACCATATTGAGACCGAGCCAGGCGTAGTAGTGCGCAGTAGGCTGTATCGTTTACCTGAACACAAGAAAAAAGTGGTTTAGACTGAATTAGAGGCGATGCTTGAAATGGGGGTAATAGAAGAATCCAACAGTGATTGGGCGAGCCCGATAGTTTCAGTTCCTAAAACAGACGGCTCTGTTCGATTCTGTGTGGCTTACCGCTGTGTCGATATTCAACGCGTATCTAATGCTTGACGAATTGCTTGATTGGCTGGGCACAGCTCGTTTTCATTCGACATTGGATTTAACGTATGGATATTGGCAGATCCCCTTATCGCCGATATCCAAAGAAAAGACATCCTTCACAATGCTGTTTGGATCACACCAATTCGTTACACTTCTGTTCGGGGCACCGGCTACTTTTCAGCGACTCATGGACCGTATTCTCCATCCCCATGCTGCATATGCCGCTGCCTATCTATGTGACATCATCATCTATAGCAATGACTGGCAGCATCATATGGAGAATTTTAAGGCTGTCTGAGAGCGCCGAGGGTGGCCGGACTCATGGCCAACCCGAAGAAGTGTGCGGTTGGGCATGTGGAGGTCAGGTATCTGGGCTTCTACTTGGGTCACAGACAAGTGCGTCCCCAAATGAATAAGACTGCAGCAGTTGCAACTTGTCTGAGACCTAAGATCAAAAAGGAGGTGAGACAGTTCCTGGGGCTGGCAGGATACTATAGAAGGTTTGTGCCTAATTATTCGGACCTCACCAGCCTGCTTTTACCCAAGGCAAGGCAAGTTTATTTATATAGCACATTTCATACACAATGGTAATTCAAAGTGCTTTACATAAAAGGAAGTGAAATAGTCATTAAAAATAATAAGAAATTAAAAATAATAATAATCAACAATAAAAACAAACTGATTTAAAAATCATTAAAACATTAAATTTAAAACATTTAAGAATAGAAAGTGATTATACATAGTGCAATCAGTTCGGATGTAGCACAGTGCTCATTCAACAAATGCACAGCTAAACAGATGAGTTTTGAGTCTGGATTTAAAAGTGGCTAATGTTTTAGCACATCTGATCTCTTCTGGAAGCTGGTTCCAACTGCGGGCGGCATAATAGCTAAAAGCAGACTCCCCTTGTTTTGTGTGAACCCTTGGTATTTCTAACTGACTCAATCCTAATGATCTGAGTGGTCTGTTAGGTTTATATTCAGTGATATATTCAATATATCTCCAATGTATTTAGGTCCTAGGCCATTTAGAGATTTATAAACGAGTAAAAGTACTTTAAAATCAATCCTAAATGTAACTGGAATCCAGTGTAAGGACCTGAGGACTGGTGTAATATGCTCAAATTTTCTGGTTCTAGTCAGAATCCTGGCAGCAGCGTTCTGGATGAGCTGCAGCTGTCTAATGGTCTTCTTTGGAAGGCCGGTGAGGAGACCATTACAATAATCCACCCTGCTGGTGATAAAGGCATGAACCAGTTTCTCTAAGTCTTGACTGGAAACAAAACATCTAATTCTTGCAATGTTTTTGAGATGATAGTATGCTGATTTAGTTCCTGCTTTGACATGACTACTAAAACTAAGGTCTGTCTCCAGAAACACCCCAAGATTTTTGACTTGGTTTTTAGTTGATTGACCCTAGAGTCAAGGTATGCATTCACCTTGATAACTTCATCTTTGTTTCCAAATGCAATGACTTCAGTTTTCTCCTTATTTAACTGAAGAAAGTTCTGGGACATCCAACAGTTTATTTCATCAATGCATTGGCAGAGGGAGTCAATGGGGCTGTAGTCATTTGGAGATAAGGCTAGGTAAATCTGCATATCATCAGCATAGCTGTGATAGGCAATTTGGTTCTTTCTCATTATTTGACTTAGTGGGAGCATATACAGGCTAAACAAGAGCGGTGCAAGAATTGAGCCTTGTGGGACTCCGCATGTCATGGACGTCCACTTAGACTTATGCTCTCCTATACTCACATAATAACCTCTCCTTCTAAGTATGACCTGAACCATTTGAGTACCATCCCAGAAAGCCCGATCCAGTTTTCCAGTCTCTCTAGAAGTATGTTATGATCAACAGTGTCAAACGCAGCACTAAGATCTAGTAATACCAGAACTGATATTTTGCCTGAATCAGAATTGAAGCGAATATCATTTATTATCTTAATAAGCGCTGTCTCTGTGCTATGATGTGTTCGGAAACCAGATTGAAAATTGTCTAGGTATCCATTTAAGTTTAAGTAGTTGTTCAGCTGATTAAAAACTACCTTTTAAATAATCTTACCTATGAACGGAAGATTTGATATTGGTCTATATTTGTTCAACATTGTGTTATCAAGATTGCGCTTTTTCAGAAGGGGCTTAACAACTGCAGTTTTCAGGGAGTTTGGAAAAGTCCCAGAAAGAAGTGAAGCGTTCACCACTTCTAAGAGATCTGCTTCTAAACAGTTAAGCACACTTTTGAAAAAAGATGTGGGAAGTGTGTCAAGATAGCAGGTTGATGATTTAAGGTGATGTACTATTTCTTTCAAAATTTTGCAATCAATTGTTTCAAAAACAGACATAGTCACTTCTTTTTAAAATTGCGGTCGAATCTGTGTGACCTCTGCAAAAGTAGATATGCCAATCTCCTTTCTGATATTATTGATCCTCTCAGAAAAGAAGGAAGCAAACTCATTGCATTTACTGTCGGAGAGCATTTCACTGGGAATCTGACTTGGGGGGTTTGTCAGTCTCTCCACAGTAGCAAAAAGAGTGCGAGAGTTGTTTAAGTTACTGTTTATAAGGTTTGAGAAGAAGGTCTGTCTAGCTGTGGCTAGTTCCACATTGAAAGCATGAAGGCTGTCTTTATAGATGCTATAGTGAATTTCAAGTTTTGTCTTCCGCCACATCCGCTCAGCTTTTCTGCATTGTCTTTTCATACTCTGAACTGCTGTTGATTTTCTCCATGGTGATTTTTGTCTGCCATTCTTCTTGCAGACCCTTGCCGGAGCAATATCATCAATAACATTCTTAACTTTTGAGTTAAAAGAATCCAGGAGAAGATCAACAGAGTCTGCAGAAATGCTTGGTGTTAAAGATATAGCCTTCATAAATAGCGCACTAGTGTTCTCATTAATGCATCTCATTCTGACAGAGACAGATCTAGATTCAGTGGTAACAGAGATCAATATATCAAAGAAAATACAGAAGTGATCAGATAGTGCTACATCCTTGACAACAATGGATAATGTTAACAACAATGTTTAGACCTTTACTGATGAGTAAATCTAGAGTGTGTCCACGATTGTGTGTGGGTTCATGCACATGCTGGATCAGATCAAAAGTGTTTAAAACAGTAATAATTTATTTTGCTGTTTTGATTTCTGCATTATCTATGTGAATATTAAAATCCCCTGCAATAGTAAAACAGTCAAACTCTGAGGAAATGATTGATAACAGTTCCGTGAACTCTTCAACAAAGGCTGGAGAGTATTTTGGAGGCCTGTAAATAATGATAAACAGAATGCGTGTAGCACCTTTCAGCCCAATACCTAGATATTCAAAGGACAAATACTGACCAAATGACACTTGCTTGCATTGATAAACATCTTTAAATAGAGCAGCTACACCTCCACCTCTCCTAACAGTCCTGCAGACACTTGTAAAGTTAAAGTTAGGAGGGGCTGTTTCATTGAGGACTGTTGCACTGCAGCTGTCTTCAAGCCATGTTTAATTTAGAAACATAAAATCCAGGTTGTTTGTGGTTATAAAATCATTGATCAGAAATGATTTATTTTTTAGTGAGCGAATGTTTAAAAATGCTAACTTGATGGAATTACATTTTGTCTCTACAGCAATCTTAGATTGGTGCATTACAGGTCGCAGATTAGATAGGTCAGCCGTACAGCTTGAGAAGGCCTTAGATTTTCTATCACGTGATAAAACAGAAATATAGAAAGCTACAGGCACACTGGGTTCCCGCTTGTTCTGTGAACATTTGTGAGTGTTGCTGCTAATATAGCGGGGACCCGACACATATCACTGAGAGCTGTTATCAGTTGTTTTTGGTTCACCTACAGCCGATGGAGGAGGGTTTGGGCCCTGACGTTGTGGCAGCGGTCGGAGAGCTCTCACAGGAGGAGGAGGGAGAGCTGGGCCTGCTGTCTTTGGTGCTTGTGGGGCCCGCCGTTTTTTAATTGATATCTGGGGGCTTTCAGCGAACAAGTGGGAGAGTTTGGTCCCAGAATACACCAGTTCCTCCATTTTCTGTGAGAAGCTTAGAAGTGGAGATTCTGGAGAGAGGGATAGTGTGTCTGGCGAGCGGGGCTCTGGCTCTGGTGTTTCCGGTGGCTGTGATATGTTGTCCTGGCTTCCCTGGTTGTTTTTCAGATAGTTGTCCTTGGGTGCTGAGTCTTAGAGCTGTTGTAGTACGTCACAGTCTGTCTGTGAAGACAGACTGTGTAAGGCTGCTCTGTGTGGCGAACCACTATTACATTCTCCTGACTTTTCTCTGCCCTTCTTGTTGCAGACTGACACATCGGACAGAGGGCTGTGTGCAGTCCTGTCCCAGGAGATAGAGGGAGAGGAACAGCCGATGCTGTACATTAGTCGCAATCTCTCGAAGAGAGAGACTAAGTACAGCACCATACAGAAGGAGTGTTTGGCCATCAGGTGGGCTGTTCTCACCCTCCGATATTATCTCCTGGGATGGGAATTCACTCTCTGTTCGGACCACGCCACTCTGCAGTGGCTCCACCGTATGAAGGATACCAACACGTGGATCACTCGTTGGTATCTGGCTTTGTGGCCTTTCAAATTCCAGGTGGTCCACAGACTGGTGGACAGATGGCTGTGGCTGACTTCCTCTCCAGAAATGGGGAGGGGGGCTGCAGGCTGGACGGTATGTCACGAGGGTGGCGAGGGTGGCGTGGTTCAGCGAGATCTGCAGCAGGAGAGAGTGCTGGGAGATGAGTGGTGAGTAAGTGGGTCAGGTGCAAATTAGAAACACCTGTGTCTTGTTCCAGTAATTGGCGTGGAGAGACCACATAAAGGGACCGGGAAACCAGAAGTAGACAGAGAGAGGGATAGACTACTGACTGGTGGATGTGTGTGGAGTTTGTTTGCTCTGGAGAGCCCAAGACTGAGATTGCTTTTGCATTGTGTTATATTGAGCGCTGGTAGCGTGACGTTCTATTTGTTCACTGAGAACTGAAATACAAACCACCAGTAGGAGTCAAGCTGACCTCGTCCTCTTCCTTCCTAACCTCTGAATTTGTTACAGTTGTGTACTCTGCTTTAAAAGTATGCAGAAATGTGCTTTTGTGACAACTTTAATGGGGGCTCCATCCATAAACAACTGTGGTTCGTTCTAGGGAAGCACCGATTTTGATACTAATATGGTTATCGGCTCCAATATTGCCACTTTCTGCTGGATCAGGTATCGGTAAATTAACTACAAAAAAAGACTATAAAAGGTGCACAGTAACTGAAATTTTAATCTGTTAAAAGAAAATAAACTGTTGCACATATATAATACACTACACATCAATATCACTTTGTGCTTTGAACTTTTTAATGCAAAGTGCTGCAAATCCGTGTTGCTTCAAGCACATCATTCTGTGCATACTGCAAGTGCTTCGTGCCACACTGTATTTGTTTTGTCCTATCAATCATATGTTGTTGCCTTATTTATTTCTTTTTTAAATGTGCTATACATTTAAAAGAAATATCTTTTAATTTTATAGTATATATTTATTTACAAATATATAGTTTTCATGAGTGGATTTGATAATACAGATAGCAATGTGTAACATTTTACCAGATTTAGTGCAACACATTTATTTGTTCCCCACTAAATAATGTTTTTTCACTATAAATTTGGATTTATAAAATTATTGTGCACTGATTTTTTTTAGAATAACATTAGCTGAATTATCTGCTAACCTAGTTCATAATATATATTTTTTTTCATATTTATTTATTTTATTTTTCTTTAGAATGAATTAGTCTGTATTTTGTTGATTGTGAAAGAGTGATTATCAGTTTCACAAACAGAGATATAAACTCATTGATTTAAAAAAAAAAACTGCACTGGTATTGGATCGGGATCTGTATCAGATAATACTGAACCCCAGGTGTCAGAATCGGTATTGGAGGCAAAAAGAGAGATTGGAGCATCTCTAGTTCATTGTACAAAGAATGAAGTTGACAAATGCATAGATAGTTTCTGTTTGTGAGAACTTGAAACTGTTCTGTGTTTCATCTTCAGTTGGATTTTTCACTAGATGGTGTTCATGTACTTGCTTCTGTAACAAATGCATATATCATCTACATATAAACTACAGTGAACATCAGAACCAATGACTTTTGCAATGCTGTTTATTTAATACTAAAAAGCTGAGGCTGAACTCTTCATTTTTACTTTAAATGTGTTTCATATGTCATATATGATCTTACCTCAGTTTCTCCAGTTTACAGTGAGGATTATGTAGTACATCAGACAGCAGCTTCACTGAATCTCTAAGTTTATTCTCAGACAGATCCAGTCCTCTCAGGTGTGAGGGGTTTGATCTCAGAGCTGAAGCCAGAGCAGCACAACCTTCATCTGTGACGCCACAATTATACAACCTGTAGAGAACAATGACACACTCTTCGCTCTCTCAGATCAGATTACCTGTGAATCCATTATTAAAGAGAAAGTACAAACTTAAAGCGCAAATCAATATATTTGATGGATCATTGGACTGAGGTCTAAAATATCACAAAACATGATCATAAATCATCCAAAGTCTTATTCAAGCAGGATAAATAATATTTCTTGTATGCACTATATCTCTATTTTATGCAAAATGTCTGTCTTATGCAAATCTGTCTTAATTGATGACACTATTCACTACATGTGAGAGTCATATATGATCTTACCTCAGTTTCTCCAGTTTACAGTGAGGATCCTGTAGTACATCAGAAAGCAGCTTCACTGAATCTCTTAGTTTATTACTCGACAGATTCAGTTCTCTCAGGTGTGAGGGGTTTGATCTCAGAGCTGAAGCCAGGGTAGCACAACCTTCATCTGTGACGCCACAATATCTCAACCTGTAGAGAGATGAAAATCATGCATAGGAAACACTATCAAACAGGTAAAAAAATAAAAAAACAACTTGCTGCAATGAACAACAACTTGCAATAGGCTATATTTAAGTATTTATGCATTTATGCAAGTATATATTTATATTTAGGTCAAATTATCCAATTTTTATGGGCTAATTTACACACACACAAATGTTAAGACTGGATTAAATCATCATTTATCTATTAATTGTGTAAAACTGTAATACACAGTAATATATAAATACATTTATATATAAAAGTCGAATAAAACATCAACAATAAAAACAGCTAGCTGATTTAACTGATTACCTTAAAAGTCCATTGATATCGCCATTTTTTAATACTGCTATTAATACGTTCTCCGACAAGCGGAAGCGATGAGACCTGTTTTCCGGGTTTGGTTAGATGACGTTCGACATATACCCTATAGGTCACTGCTCTAGCGCCGCGGTGGCTGATGGGAAAAATCGCCATTTTGTGAGGCCACTTGTTGCGACGCGCCGAGGAAGTTGAACGTGTTTTAAATAGAATACAGAAATTGAATAAATTGTAAATCAACATATTAAAGTTATTCAACAAAACATTATTTAGTCAAGAGCAGTGAGGGATTTCCTCTGTCTTTTGTTGTTTGATTAACATTAATGACAGACGGCACAGCTTTATTAGGCTGCTGTCACAAGACCTGTTTCACGGATCCAATACTTATACATATGCGTTCGCAACTTAAGACAAAACCGACAATGCTTATGCGGATAACGTTACTCGTTAGGACGACCATTTTGACGTTATTTTGTGTGTATTTGTCCACTTAAGCGTAACAAGCTTTGTTTGTTTGTTCGCAGCGCACGCTTTGGATGTGACTGCAGCGCACAGTAAAGCGCCTCTGGAGCGCACGAGTACCGAAAGACTTAAAAAGACGTGCAAATAATACATTTCTGTGACGATGCAACAATGACCGATTAGTCAATTGACAATTCTGTCAACTGTACCGAAACGCGAGCTAAAGTCTTGTATCGCAGCGTGCAGCAGCACTAGATGCGCCGATGTGAAGAGAGAAGACGCGGTGCAGCTAAATCATTCGCGCTGTTTTCAAATGACTGGTTGTGTGAATTTATTTACTCTTCTAACCTACACGCTATATTGAATAAATGTTTTGCAGGAATTTCCCTCATTTTAAAGTTGAAAGCTGCGGGAATATATGCACAATCCCACACCGAAATTCAGGACCTGATTAAGCATAATTCTACTGTACATAGAATTGTGAAACTTTTCCAAAACTTCGTGGGTTTATTTATTTTTCCAAAACTTTACAGGCCTGGAAATTGCTGTTTGCATGACATTTCCAGGTTTTTCATGACCATATATGAACCCTGAATGTGACGATCGGGTGCGGATATCTAAATCAGACAAAAATATAGGTGCGGGTGGTTGGCCATCTTTTCCAGGTACCGTTTTCTTGCGTCCGATAGAAGTTTGTCTCTGTATAGTACATTTCGTTCTTTTAATCGACTTGTCAACATTGTTTTTCGTGTGGTTGTTTTAAGCCTCGCCCGATGTGGCCTCACAATATGGCGGCGCCCTCTTGTTTACGCCCCAGAATACACTGCGCAGTGACGTCGGTTGCCAAGCTCTATACTCAGCGATCTGACTTCTTCTTCTTGTGAGATTTGCGGCAGTTTAGACGCTTCAAATGCGTATTACTGCCCTCCTCAGTTCATCTAAATAACTCCTTCTCTTAGATTAAATCCTCAAATAAAGACCTGTGTGGAGTAAAAACTTATAACAGTCTTTGTTGTTTCATATTCCTTATTTTCAAGGATCGACTTTAAAGATAAAGATGAGACTCCATTACTACATGCTTCACGGTTTCCTAATTCTCCACACAAAGGGGTTCTTCCCCCCAGAGAGAGGGCTCGATGCTCCGCCTGTCTTTCTCCGAGGAGGTGGACGTGAAGGGCGTCGCTGAGCTTTGTAAAATCGCAGTGATTGCACGAGCATTGTTTGCACGAGCATTGTTTGCACAAGCTTATTATGAACGAGGTTGTCATTATAGCAGTGTTCCTGCATAGAAACGGAGTTCGCGCTGTCAGCTCGAGAGAAAAAAAAAGGACTGATCGTGTTTCTTCCCGTCGTATGATCTTGCGGTTCCGGTCCACCGCTGCTGAGGCACGGT
The DNA here is from genome assembly GCF_012432095.1 of Onychostoma macrolepis. NCBI lineage: Eukaryota > Metazoa > Chordata > Actinopteri > Cypriniformes > Cyprinidae > Onychostoma > Onychostoma macrolepis. Next base: position 31,185,339 of record NC_081167.1, on the reverse strand, counting down.
GGCGAATGAGATCGCGGGGATCGCACATAGATCTGTCAGACGGGTTGGAGACGGGTTCGCCCTATCTCCACCTGCAATCCCCAGATCTAGCGCTCTTGCTCGGGGCTGGAAGCCCGCGGTACGGTTCTTCCCCCTTTGAGTGAGAGCTTGCTGTTGCAGCGTGCGTTGCCGAGGCGAGGCATGCATTCTCGTTCGTTTCATGAATCCTTTTCATATCAGACCGTGTTTACTTGTCTGGTTGTTTTTCTCCATTTAATTTTGAGGAATTAAATTATCTATTTCATCTAACTAGAAGTTAGATGTATATGTGTAAAAGGAGCCTAAGAAAACTTGGGATTTTCTCGAGTGAGAGCACAATGTTTTACCTCTCTTCCTCTGAGGAGGTTGATGTGGTCAGCAGGGGCTGCTGGGCGGAGCAGCCCCAACTGTGTTCCAGCTCCTCATATAGGGAGCGTCACTTCTTGTACTCCCCAGTATGCTGGAGTCAGAGTGGTGCTCCCGGGCCGAAGCCTTCTAGCAGAAGGCGGATCTGCGGACTGTCACTCTCGCTGGATAGTCTTCGGCTAAAACATCCTGCTGCCTATGGCTCAGGACTTCTGAGGGCTGGCCCCTCTGGGGAAGAGCGGCATGCACGGTGCCCGTCTCTCCTCAGTGCCCGCAGGAGATCGGTCTGCCAACCCTGCCACGTACGGTGTTCCAGGGCGCAGCGATCCCCAGCGAGCACACATCTCAGTTTCTTCAGCCCGGAAACGTAGCGGAGCTGAGATGTTCGCCACCCCTTCGGAGGTCTCTAGAGCAGCTAGTTTGGCTTTCTTCTGCCGGTGTGCCGTTCCAGGATACCGAACTAGCCGCTCTGATTATACCAGAGGCCAGTCTCCAGAGACTGGTTCCCTTAGTAGACACCTGGCGGTGTGGGATCCCCTGCCAAGCGTGTCTCATTGGGTCCTGCTTTGCAGGCTCTGGTTCTACCAGTCTAGTCTTCCTAGAAGATGAGTCTGAGGACAGTCGCTTCAATAGGAGACTTCGGCTGAGGCAGTCCTGGTGCCCATGGCCCAGGACTTATGAGGGCAGGCCCCTCTGGGGAAGAGCGGCATACACCGCGGTACATGGTGCCAGTCTCTCCTCAGTGCCCTCAGGAGATCAGTCTGCCAACCCTGCCACGTATGGTGTTACAGGGCGCAGCGATCTCCAGCGAGCACACATCTCAGTTTCTTCCGCCCGGAAACGTAGTGGAGCTGAGATGCTCGCCGCCCACTTCAGAGGTCTCTAGAGCAGCTAGTTTGGCCGTCTCCTCTTGAGAGACCTGTTCCCTTAGTAGACTATTTGGCAGCATGGAAACTACTGCCAAATGTGTCTCCATGGGTCCTGCATACTGTAGAGAGAGGCTACAGAATCCAGTTTGGTTCTCCTCCGCCTCGTTTCAACGGGGTGAATCCCACTCTGGTGGGCCCTGAGCAGGTTCTGGTAATGGAACGAGAAGTAGAGTACTCTCTTGAGGAAGGAGGCCATCGAGGTGGTCCCTCCTCACGAAAGAGATTCCGGGTTCTACAGCCGGTACTTCATAGCAGACTGAATTTCAAGATGCTCAAACAGGTCATGTCTCAGATCAGGTCCGAGGACGGGTTTGTCACGATCGATCTAAAAGACGCATACTTCCATATCTCTATCCTTCCCACTCACAGGGAGTTACTGAGGTTTGCTTTCAGGGGCGAAGCTCACCAATATGGGGTTCTTCCCTTCGGCCTAGCACTCACCCCGCACTTTTACAAAGTGTGTGGATGCCGCGTTAGCTCCGTTGCGGCTACAAGGCATCCGCATATCGACAATTGATTGATTCTCGCTCAATCAGAGCAGATGGTGGCTCAACATCGAAATGTTGTTCTTGCTCACATGAAAGTGTTGGGGTTAAGACTGAACGCCAAGAAGAGTGTGCTTTCTCCATTACAGAGAACCACTTATCTTGGTGTGGTATGGGATTCGACCAAGATGCAGGCACGTGTGTCCCCTGCTCAGATCAAGTCGATCCTCACGGCAGTCAGGAGAGTGAAAGAAGGCCAGTCACTCACTGTCAAGCAGTTTCAGAGACTGCTGGGTCTGATGGCAGCTGTGTCCAACGTGATACCTATTGGCCTGCTGTACATAAAACCCTACAGTGGTGGCTCAAGACCAAGGGGTTCTCCCCAAAGGGAAACCCGCTTCACATGATCGAGGTCACGTGGCGGTGCCTACGTGCCTTAGACATGTGGAGACATCCTTGGTTCTTGTCTCAGGGCCCGGTGCTGGGAGCTCCATGTCGCTGCGTACACTAGCAACGGACACTGCCCGCGGTCTGTGGAGTACTCGGCATCTCATGTGGCACATCAACTGCCTGGAGATGCTGGCGGTGTTTCACTGAAACACTTTCTCCCAGACCAAAGAGATTGCCGGTGTTTTTGCGATAGCACCGACAGCACAGCGGTGGTCTCTTACATCAGCCACCGAGGAGGTCTGCGTTCACGCCCCCTGTACAGGCTGGCGTACCAGATCCTTGGGTGGTCCCAGGACAAACTCCTATCGCTGAGAGCAGTTCACAGGCCTGGGCATCTCAGTGTGGGAGCAGTCATCCTGTCGAGGCAGGGGCCGAGGCCCGGGAAATGGATGCTTCACCCCCTAGATTTGGAGAGTGTTTGGCCAGGCTCAGGTGGACCTCTTCGCTACTCAGGTAAGTACACAGCGCATGTCCCCTCTGGTACTCTCTAAATTCATCCAGCTTCTGGCTGGGCCGAGTATGGTTCTCGGACCTGATTTCTCTCCTCGACGGCTCTCCATGGGAGATTCCCGTCAGGAGCGATCTCCTCTCACAAGCGGGGGTCTGTCACCCCCGCCCGGAGCTTTGGAAGTTGTAGGTGTGGCCCCTGAGGGGGCACAGCCCATAGCTTCCGGTCTCCAAACCGAGGTTGAGACCTTCCTCCAATCCAGAGCTCCCTCAACGAGGAAACTGTACGCCTTGAAGTGGAACTTTCACTTCTTGGTGCAGAGACCGCCAACTCGACCCAGTCAACTGCCTGATTGGTACAGTTCTGGAGTTCGTGCAGGCCTGTTCCTCCGCAGGGTTAACCCACTCCACCCTGAGGGTTTACGTGGCAGCTATACCAGCCTACCGCGCCCTTCTTGGTGGCCTTTCAGTGGGTAGGCACCCCCTAGTTACATGTTTTCTCCACAACACAAGGGACTTGTACACCCTGAAGTGAAGTGTCACTTCATGGTGCAGAGGTTGCCAGCTCGATCCAGCCAACTGCCCGATTGGTACAGTTCTGGAGTTCGTGCGGGCCTGTTCCTCCGCAGGGTTAACCCACTCCACTGTGAGGGTTTACGTGGCGGCTATACCGGCCTACCGCGCCCTTCTCGGTGGCCTTTCAGTGGGTAGACACCCCCTATTACATGTTTCCTCCAGAGGCTGAGGCCTCCGACCAGAGAGCGTTTGCTATGTGGTGGATCAGGATGTTATTCCATAGCCTCGAGTCCTCTGCTCTCCCCTCTTGGAGATCAAGACTCATTCTTCAGAAGTTGGCCTTCGGGACGCAGGCCCCACCCACCTTAGCGACCTGTGGACTTTTTTCTCTCGCCCTAGCTGTGCTCCATCCACACTAGGCAGGGATTTGTCAGTCTGGCGGCGTGAGGATCCTGTTCCCCTAGCGTTTTCGGACGCAGCTCAAGTTCCTGAAGAGGAATGTCTTAGGTTACGTATGTAACCCCAGTTCCTCGAGGGAACTCGAGCTGCGTCTCGAAGCCATACTTCCGGCATCCCTACGAGCGGTTGCTTCATTCCTGTAGCTGACGCCGGTTCTACCGCACATGCTTTTATGCTTCCTGGCCGTTACGTCACCCGCCCGTTACGTCTCGCCCATCCTTTGGACAGATTACACTTGTATCAGAGTGCGGTCACGCTGGAGGCGTTCCCCTAGCATTCTTGGACACAGCTCGAGTTCCCTCGAGGAACTGGGGTTACATACGTAACCTAAGACGTTTGTTTGAATGTCCAAAGAAATGTTTTACAGTGTCACTGTATTGAAAACACATTAAAATGCCGACCACTAAAACAATAGCAACAGCACTGAAGATTTATGAGCTTTTAACTTTGATTTTCTTAAGTGGTTAATGTTTTAACAGTTAAGTGATTGTTCTCATTGATACTTACTGAACTGATCTGGGTTCTTTAATCACAGGCAGCAACTTCTGAAGAACTTTCATATTTTCAGGATTATTTTTTCCTTTAACAAATTATCAAGACAAAACTTATTTAGTTCCTCTTCTGATGTCAACAACACAAAAACTAAAGCTGACCACTGAGATGAAGAGAGTTTGGCTTTACTTAAATTTCCAGATTTCAGATACTGTTGTATTTCCTCCACTAGTGAACGATCACCCAGTTCATTCAGACAGTGGAACAGATTTATGGATTTCTCTGTAGAGTCAGTGGTCCTGATCTTCATCTTGATGTACTCAGCTGTTTTCTCATTGCTGTTAGAGTTCTCCACTGTTTGAGTGCAGAGCCCACAGTTCGGGCTGGGAGTGCCAATTCGTGCTGTTCGCCTGAGAGACAAGGTCCTGCCTCAGGGGAATGGGCCACGGGGCTGCTATCAGCAGCTGAGACAGCTCTGAAACCTAAAGCAGGTTCCTCCAGAGCAGGGCCACCAGAAGGACCCTGTGTCTGTGTTCCCTGACTCGCCTGATTACCTGAGGTATCAGAACGAGCTCCAACTTTAATGATACTTTATCAGGCATTAAATTAAAATGTCATCGAAACTTTTCTGAAGTCAGTTAGTTCCCTTGAAAGTAGGGCTGGGCAATATGGCCAAAATAAAATAAAATTTAATATAAGTTGATATCGATAATTATCATGATAAATTTCAAACCTTTATTTCTTTCAAGTTTAAAGGCAGATTTTTGCTCCTAAGTGAAAGTGGTAATACTTTAGAATACTGTTCCGTCGTTAATGAATAACTACACAGGAACAAATGGCTAATGCACTATTAACATTGTAGTAACTACTATTAACTAACAAGAAACTCTGATTAACGATTTAAGTTATAGCGCTAAGTTGAAACTGGTTATTACTAACTATTAGCTAACCAATAACTACTTTTTTTTCATATATCCTGAGAACTCCTAAGAACTACTGTATACAGGTTCATAATTAATGTGAATTATGCATAATGAATAATTAATTCTAAAATGAAGATCATGATAACCCACTAGTAATGACTCAAGTATTGCCAAATCCTTCTAAATGAACTACTAATTACTTGGATCAGTATTCTAAAGTGAAAATCATCATAACTTCCTAATATTGACTGATGTCATTGTGAGCTTTTGAGATATATGTAGGGTTTTGGATAGTAATGACTCAAGTGTTACTACATCCTTCTGAAGAAACTACTAATTATTTGGATCAGTATTCAAAGGGGAGATCACAGTAACCCACTAGTAATGATTTAAGTGTTACCAAATCTAGCTAAATTAATTACTAACAAGGACTTTACAAAGTCCTTAAAAGTTTTCAATGACTTCAGTAATTAATAGGGAGTCGATCTTCACGATCTTTCACTTTAGAATACTGATCCAAAAAAATTACTAATTCCTTAAGAAGGATGTAGTAACACCTGAATAATTACTATTCAATACTTTACAAAAACTTCAAAAGCTTACAATGATTTCAGTCATTATTAGGGAGTTATCATGATCTTCACTTTAGAATACGGATCCAAATACTTAGTAATTCCTTCTGAAGAATTTGGTAATACTTGAGTCATTACTAGTGGGTTACCATGACTTTTACTTTAGAATGAATTATACATTATGTATTATTCATATTAATTAACAACCTGCATACAGTAGTTCTTAGTAGTTCTTGGGGCGGATTAGCTAATAGTGAACTACCACATTCGACTAAGCACTATTACTTACCAATTCATTAATCAGAGTTGCTTGTTAGTCACTAGTAGTTACTAGAGTGCTAATGTTGCATTACTCATGTGTTCTTGTTATTCATTAATGATGGAACAGTATTCTAAAGTGTTACCGTGAAAGTTGTAGAAGCCAGACCTTAATTGTGGTTTTAAACGACTCTTTATGGTCAGAACACTACAAACACTTAATGTCTTTGAATTCTTGACACTTTTACAGTCATTTCCTTAACAAAATAAATATTTATATATAGTTTCTGCATGCTCTAATGCAGGGGTCACAACTCTTGGTCCAGGAGGGTTGGTGTCCTGCACAGTTTAGCTCCAATCCTACTCATACACACCTGAGCTAATCAAGGTCTTGCTAGGAATACTAGAAACTTCCCGGCAGGTGTGTTGAGGCAACTTGGGACTAAACTTTGCAGTACACCGGCCCTCCAAGACTGAGTCTGGTGACCCCTGTTCTAATGAGTGATATTGTTTCAAATCATGAAACTTAGTGCTGTCAAACGATTAGTTATGATTAATCGCATTCAAAATAAAAGTCTTTGTTCACATAATATGTGTGTGTGCACTGTGTATATTTATTATGTATATATAAATACAAAGACATGCATGCATGTATTTAAGAAAAATATGTAATGTTTATATATTAAATATATTTATATATAATATAAATTATATGAATATAAATATATACTGTACATGCAAATGCATGTAAATATTTTCAAAATATATACTGTATGTGTGTGTCTTTATACAGTATATGCATAATAAATATACACAGTACACACACATATATTGAGTAAACAAAAACTTTTGTTTTGGATGCGATTAATCGTTTGACAGCACTAACAGGTTTGTGTTGCGTGACTTTGATTACATGTATTTTCAGCACAGTTTGCAGTGCAGGCTGCAATATTAGTAATATTACTTATTTGTCTCTTAAAAATGCACAATTGGCAGTAGTTTGAGGATGCAGGATTACATAAGTTAGGATGCAGATGTAAATTCATGTTCATTATCAAAAAAGTAGCATTTATAAATAATATAACAATGTCATTTTTATATGGTTAAATTAATTATTTTATTTTTCAAAATAAGCAGAAAATAGTACAAACTTTGCTAAAGTGATTGTTTTGAACAAGTATTAACTTAAAATAATGTTGAAAAACATTTCAGCTGAAGTATTTGTATCAATACCGTGTGGCCTGTGTGTGGGGTAAAAGGCCCCCCTAATACTACTACTACTAATAATAATAAAAGTAAGAAAGAGTGAAAGAAATCATTTTAATAAAAAAAAAAAAAAAATGAACAAAACATATAGGTGTAATCCAATTCCATTTCTGAATATTTGTATTATTTAAAAATAAAACAAAACAAAAATGCTAAAAATAAAGAAATATTTAAAATAACAACAACAACATACATACCAGTATCTCACAGAAGTGAGTACACCCCTCACATTTTTGTAAATATTTTATTATATCTTTTCATGTGACAACACTGAAGAAATTACACTTTGCTAAAATGTAAAGTAGTGAGTGTACAGCTTGTATAACAGTGTAAATTTGCTGTCCCCTCAAAATAACTCAACACACAGCTATTAACGTCTAAACTGCTGGCCACAAAAGTGAGTACAACCCTAAGTGGAAATGTCCAAATTGGGCCCAATTAGCCATTTTCTCTCTTGGTGTCATGTGACTCATTAGTGTTACAAGGTCTCAGGTGTGAATGGGGAGCAGGTGTGTTAAATTTGGTGTTATCGCTCTCACTCTCTCATACTGGTCACTGGAAGTTCAACATGGCACCTCATGGCAAAGAACTCTCTAAGGATCTGAAAAAAAGAATTGTTGCTCTACATAAAGATGGCATAGGCTATAAGAAGATTGCCAAGACTCTGAAACTGAGCTGCAGCATGGTGGCCAAGACCATACAGCGGTTTAACAGGACAGATTCCACTCAGAATAGGCCTCACCATGGTCGACTGAAGAAGTTGAGTGCATGTGCTCAGCATCAATAAATAGACTAAAATAGACGTATGAGTGCTGCCTGCATTGCTGCAGAGGTTGAAGGGGTGGGGGGGTCAGCCTGTCAGTGCTCAGACCATACGCCGCACACTGCATCAAATTGGTCTGCATGGCTGTCGTCCCAGAAGGAAGCCTCTTCTAAAGATGATGCACAAGAAAGCCCGCAAACAGTTTGCTGAAGACAAGCAGACTAAGGTCATGGATTACTGGAACCATGTCCTGTGGTCTGATGAGACCAAGATAAATTTATTTGGTTCAGATGGTGTCAAGTGTGTGTGTACTCCAACCAGGTGAGGAGTACAAAGACAAGTGTGTCTTTCCTACAGTCAAGCATATATAAAATATATTATATATACATATATTTAATATATAAACATTATATATTTATATATGAGTGTCATGGTCTGGGGCTGCATGAGTGCTGCCGGCACTAGGGAGCTACAGTTCATTGAGGGAACCATGAATGCCAACATGTACTGTGACATACTGAAGCAGAGCATGATCCTCTCCCTTCGGAGACTGGGCCGCAAGGCAGTATTCCAACATGGTATCGACCCCAAACACACCTCCAAGATGACCACTGCCTTGCTAAAGAAGCTGAGGGTAAAGGTGATGGACTGGCCAAGCATGTCTCCAGACCTAAACCCTATTGAGCATCTGTGGGGCATCCTCAAACGGAAGGTGGAGGAGTGCAAGGTCTCTAACATCCACCAGCTCCATGATGTCGTCATGGAGGAGTGGAAGAGGACTCCAGTGGCAACCTGTGAAGCTCTGGTGAACTCCATGCTCAAGAGTGTTAAGGCAGTGCTGGAAAGTAATGGTGGCCACACAAAATATTGACAGTTTGGGCCCAATTTGGACATTTTCGCTTAGGGGTGTATTCACTTTTGTGGCCAGCGGTTTAGACATTAATGGCTGTGTGTTGAGTTATTTTGAGGGGACAGCAAATTTACACTGTTATACAAGCTGTACACTCACTACTTTACATTGTAGCAAAGTGTCATTTCTTCAGTGTTGTCACATGAAAAGATATAATAAAATGTTTTAAAAAACTGTGAGGGGTGTACTCACTTCTGTGAGATACTGTACTGTACATGCTTGCACTGGCCAAGAGCAATTGGCACAAACTGCATTTCCTTCAAGCTCAATAATGTGGTAATTGAAAGCATATTAATCACATTGAGACAACTTAAATTTATTGAGCTTGTCTCTTGATTCTTCGATACCCTGTAATTACAGAGCAGTAATGAGTTTGTCAATTTTGGAGCAAAGCTTCAGATACACTTTGACAAACTGGATGACAAGCTGAACTGTGAATCCGCTGTTCAGTTTACTCTGAACATTATGAGCACTTTATGATTGATTTTTCAGAAACATAGCTATTTGAGTTCATCATCTTGTCGTCTAACTTCCGTCTACATCTCAGCAACAGATTCACAGAATTTGAGAAATGCAGTACAGTGTTATTTATTCGTGACCGGCCGCTGACCCGACACCCTCCTACAGCCGTCTGAGCACCGACTTCAATCATCTACTTCCTGGATTTCCTTCATCTTCCTCACAGCTTTTTTAACCTGAATAAAAGCAGGTTATGTGTGACCGAACACCACTTCTGACCAGCGCAAGACATGCTGGATCCACAGACGTCCACAAAAGCACAACAAACATGTGTTTTCTTCAGATAAACAGCAAAGCTGTCCAACACAATCACATAAGCTTTGCAAAATGTCAGCATGTTCGATTGGATTGACAAATGCAGACAATATATGGAAGTAAAAGTGTTGCAGAATCTGATAACTTGTACAATAATTATTTGTACTTGTACAATGAATGTACATCCTTATTGTGAAAACTTGACAAATAAAAGCCTTAAATTAAAAAATAATCAATTTTAAAATTGACATTAACAGATGTACAGTGACGGGCCAGGGTTATCATAATTAACTGAATTTAAAACTGTAAAAATTTATTTTACTGAAATGAATAAAATATCACTTAAAAACACTTAAAATATTTAATATGAAATAAATAATAAATATAAATATAATACCTTTATATATTTTTATATATGTAAAATAATAATAATGATTCAAACACACAACAACTTACTAAAACTTAAAATTAAAAAAAAAAAGCTAAAAAAAATGTAAATATAACTCATTTTAAAATCTAGTTCTTGTATATATATATATATATATATATATATATAGCTCCATTTTGACTTTCCATCTCCCATTGCTTCTAAAATCCTTTAATCGTTCTAAAACTTTCTTTCTTTCCCTTATTTTCAGAATGATTTGCTTGAACTTCCTGTCTGTCTCTCATGGGGCAGGAAGTGCCTGTTTGCTGCCGCTAAAATGCCAGAGTTCTGAGCAAATGTTGCCTTTTTTTCTCATGTGCTACAAGCAAACTAGATCTAAAGATCTACTGGGAAATGACAAAACACAGAGGATCTCAGACAAGGTTTAATACCCAACTAAGGCCTAAACCTCAACAAAATATGTCAAATAGTTTCTTAATGAACAGCTGCAGATGCACTATATGTTGCTTGCATAAACATCAAATCAAAATACATAAATATTTTTGAATGGCCATCAGTGGAAGAAGATGGGTGTTTTTTTTTTGTTTTGTTTTTTTGTTTTTGTGTGTTTTTTTACAGCTAGATTATGTAATTATAGCATTTACCAAGGACTAACTAACCCGCTCTAACTAGCCAAACCGCAAGCTTGGTTTTTTTCTGTAGGCCTTTCCATGCTGGCAGAGCTGTAGATGTAGATGGCTCAACCAAATTCATCATTGAATTCAACACTGCAGGTTCAAACCTGCAACCTGAAACCTGTGTGTGTGTGTGTGTGTGTGTGTGTGTGTGTGTGTGTGATTAGTTAATAATTATAAACAAAAACTAATCATTCAATATTCTAAATTGTATATATTTTATATAATTTATGCAATTTATACTATGATATTACAAATTATTACAAAAATAATTAATATTTCACTTTTTTTGCATTTAATTGCATATCTCCAATGCAATGATTCTGTTATTATTATTAAATTATCTTTTAATAATTATTCAATATTACTATATATATATGATTAAATTATACTTCATGTTTAATATGTATGTGTGCCACTAAGTGAGCATCTCAGGACTGTAATTATGATTTCACAGTGGGTCTCAGGGGTGTTTCTGATGTAAATAATTGCGTGTGTGTTTGGTCAGAGCCACTCTGCAGCTTGTGGAGGAGATGAATGTCCTGAAAGGGATCAAAAGCAAATGGATGGTGAGCGTCTCTCGCTGATAAGCAGCAGGGCATTATGGGACGGTCAGCGGCTCTCCAGAGTGTGAATCAATGCTCTTCTGCTGAGTCACTGTTCATAAATGAATGGAGGTTTATTAAAGGAACAATGAAAAATATGTCATCATTTACTCAGCCATGTTTCTTCACAGCCTTTATGAGTTTCTTTCTTATGTGAAAGAAAAAATGAGATGTTAAACAAAAGTTTTTCATATAACAAAAGCTGGTGCTGATTTATATCTCTAAGATCCAAAAACTAAAGGCTAATCATAACAGTCCATAGAGCATAAGTGAGATAATATTATAGAGTTTATTTCAATTTTAAATTAGTTTTTACTTTTATATTTTTTTAGGTTTAGGATTTTATTAAATTTTTTTTGTCTTGTCTTGTCTTGTCTTGTTTTGTTTTTGTTCTGTGTGTGTGTGTGTGTGTGTGTGTGTGTTTATATATACATGTATGTTAACCTCACTTAAAACCTCATATATCATGTTAAAATATGTTTTTGTTTGTTTGTTTGTTTGTTTGGTTGGTTGGTTTTTACATTTACATTTTGCAGATGCTTTTATTTTATTTTATTATTGTTAACTGAAACTAAAACCATAAAATACATTTCAACTGAAATAAAATTAAACATAAAAAATGTATTAATTTTAATTAATTTTTAATTTAGCTAGCTCCCAAGTAACTTCATGTAAAATAATGAAAACTAAAACAAAACAAAAAAAATAAAATAAAATCTATATAGGCATAAAAAAATAAATAAAATAAATAAGCTTTCCATATGGTTTGTTAGGATAATACAATATTTGGCTGAGATATAACTATTTAAAATAAATAAAATAAAAAAATAAATCGAAATATTGAGAAAATAGCCTTTAAAGTTGTCCAAATGAAGTTTTTAGCAATGCATATTACTAATCAAAAATGAAGTTTTGATATATTTATGGTAGGAGATTTACAAAATATATTCATAGAACATGATCTTTAATTAATATCCTAATGATTTTTGGCATAAAATAAAAATGGATCATTTTGACCCATACAGTGTACTGTTGGCTATTGCTACAAATATACCTGTGCTACTTATGACTGCTTTTGTGCTTCAGGGTCACAAATGAATATCAGTTTCATTTTTGGATAAACTGTTCTTTCCAGCTAGATTTGTTTCTTCTTTGCTCTCTTGCTCTTCTCCTCCTCTCTGTGGGTCTCTCTCTCAGCCCCGTCATGCTGTTTTACATGCTTTCTGTTGATTTTCCATCTGTTGAAATGGACCCTGAGTTATCTGGGAGCAAAGAAAGCTATTATCCCACACCGAATGTCAGCTGCCCGCTGCAGCTTCATCTCTCTGACTAATTAGGAGGGTGAAGCTCACGCCCTGCTGACAGCATCCGACCGCATCTAATAAGAGTTCACCTAACGGTCACGTTATCAAAGCTAATTTATGGGCCTTACTTGCTCCTTTCTTCTTCATTTTCCTTTGATCTCTCATCATCCATCCATCATCTATCCACATATGCATGCATCCATCCATCACCTATCCATCTCTCCAACATCCATCCCTCATCTATCCATTATCTATCCATCCATCCATCCATCTATCATAATCCATCCATCATCATCTCTCATCATCCATCCATCATCTATTCACCTATGCATGCATCCATCCATCCATGTATTCATCATCGATCCAACCATCCCTTCAGTCCATCCATCCATCCATCCATCCATCCATCTTCATCTCTTTATTATCCATCCATCCATCCATCCATCAATGCATCCATTATCAATCTATCAGTCCATTCAATCCATCCATCCATCATCTATCCATCATCATCAATCCATCATCTATCCATTCATCATCTATCCATCCATCCTTACATCCTTTCATCCATCCATCCATCCATCCATCATCTATCCATCCATCCTTTCATCCATCCATCCATCCACCCATCCATTCAATCCATCAATCTATTCATCATTTATCCATCCATGCATGCATGCATCGATCTATCCAGCCATCTATTCAACATCTATCTATCTATCTATCTATCTATCTATCTATCTATCTATCTATCTATATATCTATCCATCCATCCAATTCATCTATCCACCTATGATCTATGATCATCTATCCATTCTTTCATCCCCTATCTATCCATCTGTACTTCAATTACACACGGCTTGCGTGGCATCATCAAACATCAGTTAAATTTGCACATATATGCTTTTATTAGTCATATTCAATGTATTCAGTGATTAGCATGTCATGATCTCCACTCTCATAAGATCAAGAGGTATTGCATTAGATAGATTTGGTAACTTGCATTGCTCAAACGCTCAAAGTTGTAAGTCAGATCAAACAGTGAAGCATTACATCAAGCGCCGCTGCCTCATTTAATCACAACTGATAAATAAGTGACTACGTGAATCAGCACTGATCCTCTGAGAAACATTGTACAGCATCACACAGCAATGACGTTGTACATTCATTTGATTTATTATTTATTAATAAGTTTCATTAGGCTGCTGGGTTATTTTTAGTAATGTGAATGACTAAACTGCAAATGAAAGTGGGATGGAGGTTACTGAGTGATTTGTATTGAGCATTTATGGATGGATGGATTGATGGTCTGAAGGCTGAATGGATGATGATTGTATGTATGAATGGATGGATGGATGAATACTTGTGTGTACGCACGGATGTATAAATGAAAGGATGGATGGCTAGGCGGATGTACAGATGGATGATGGATGGATGTATTGATGGATGGATGTACATACGGATAGGTGGATGTACAGATGGATGGATGGATTGATGTATTGATGGATGAAGGGTGAATGGATAAATGGATGGATGTAAGTATGAATGAATGGATGTATGGATGGATGGAAGGATGGATTCATGGATTGATGTATGTACGGATGTGTGTAGGTATGAATAATTTTATGTATGTACAGATGTATGAATGGAAGGATGAATGGATAGATATATTGATGGATGCATGTACATACGGATAGTTGAATGGATGGATGTACGGATGGATGGATGTACCTATGGATGGGTAGACATATGGATGGATGAATGGATGTACGGATAGATGCATGTATGGATGGATGGATGTACATATGGATGGATAGACATTTACTGATATATTGATGGATTGAAGGATGAAGGATGAATGGATGGATGTATGAATGAATGGATGGATGGATGGATGGATGGATCTATGAATGGAAGGATGGATGGATGGATGGATGGATCTATGAATAGAAGGATGAATGGATGTATGGCTAGATGGATGTACGTATGGATGATGGATGGATAGACAGACAGATATGAATGTGAATGTGTCCTGACGGAGGTGTGGAGATTGTCTTGTATGTCAGAGCGACTCTGGCTGTTTCACGGTTCACATCTCCTCCACCTCTGGCTCTCTCTCTGGACTAAGTGTGACAGATTACACAATTTTTTCACATTTGTAACCCCACTTGAGAAAAACACTTTATGTAAGGCCGCAGATGGGCCACTCCAGGCCTGAAATCCTCCTCTGCTGAGGCAAGAAATCATATCAGTGTCAGCTATCTTTCCCCCTCTTCTCTCTCTCTCGGCTCGCTGTCACTCCTGCTCTTTATTCTAGCTGCCTTGAGCGCCGTCTCTTTTTCTTCTTTTGTTCTTCATCACATTGAGACCATCTCCTCCCCTCGTTTATTTCTCCTGCCCCTCAGCATCATGCATTTTCTCTTTCTATTTAGTATCAGTTTCAAACACTCCCTGACCATCTGATGTATATTGCTCTCAAAACTGGAAATCCCAATCACACTGCCAGATTGCAATGCAATTATAGAGTCAAGCAGCACAGGTTTATTTCGGAAACAAGGCAAGGCAATGCAAGTTTATTTATATAGTACATTTCATACACCATGGTAATTCAAAGTGCTTTACATCAAAAGAATTAAAATAATCAAAAAATAATCACAACAATCACACAAGGAATTTAAAATGCTTTAAATTGATTTTTTTTTTTTTAATTATCGCATCAGGTTTATATTATGATCACTGTTGACTAATTATTCACTGAATTTGCTTATTGGGTATTAAAGTCTTGTTCTGGTAAAAACTGTAAAAACTGATTTAATTTGATTTGAACAAAGATTACTGGAATATGTTTTACAAGAAAATACAACTTAAATCTTTCTACTTCATATTTCACATTTAATTCAGTGCTACTTGCCATTTGTTTGTAAATATTTGTGAAATTACACTGTAAACATGCTTTTTCGAAGATGTATATAAAACAAAGATTACTGGAATGCATTTGACAAGAAAATACAATTTCAGTTTTTCATAATTAATTTTGGCATGAACGTGCCTGTTTTAAGCAAATTACACTGTAAAACAAATGTTTTTCTACTTTAAATTTCATATTTAATTCAACGTGTTTCGTGTTGTTTCTTTGTAATTGTGAAATTTACTTGCAATTTCTGAGTAAAAATAGTTTCTAAACCAGTTATTTTTTTCAAGTCAAGTCACCATTATTTATATAGCACTTTTTACGAAGCAGATTGTGTCAAAGCAGATTTACAGTATCAAAAAATGGAAATAGTGTGAAAACAGTGTGTTTTTCAGTGTATTGCGTCTTATTAACTAAAGTCACCGCTATTTGCCTGACATGAAATTGCACCTCTGCTGTTAAGCAAAATTTTACTGGTTGTCACATTATTGTTGTAGCCTATTATTTATTGGCTGTTAACAGTACCTGATCATTCTTGGTGAAAATAAACTCAAGTGTGGCACCAATCAAAGCTCAGGCTCTGTTTCTGCATCTTTCCTCTCTTTCACCATGTGATCTGTTTGTCTTCTCATTGACTTGTTTAGAGGTCGGATGTGTCATGTTGTGCTGATCGTCTCTTCAGGTCTCAGGTTTTGGCACTTCACCTCGACAGCGAGTCAGAGTCAGCATGGTGTCAGTCTTTACTCCAGATCAGAGCGTCTGTTAAACTCGAGCCTCTGAACTCTCACTTCAGCAGATGGTTTGATTCACAGCGCCGGACCTAACTGGTCACTACAGCGCTGTCAGAGTGTAGAGACGTCCAACAGATGCTTCAGAAGCCAGATCTCAAGTCAGCGTGGAGCGATCAGGGTTCAAAGCGGATGTTCACACAGGGGGCAGAGATAAGAAGTGCTGACAGCACCACAATGGACTTTTGCTTGGAGTTACTGGCCATTTGGAATTGAAACTTAAGCCTAATACAAGTTACATTTAGTGAAAAAATAATTTATGCAAAATTAATCATATGCATATATATATATATATATATATATATATATATATATATATATATTCAAAGTATGTTTTTGGCTATGTGAACGATAGGGACAGCATTAATGACTTATTTTATGATTTTCCAAACATTATGGGAACGTTATTTTTGAATATTCTCTGAACAGTCTGAAAAAATTGTTAATGTTGAAAAAACATTCAACTAAAACATTTCAGAAAAACATGTTTTTGTGCTAACATTTTCATATGGTTACTAAAGACCAGGGGCGAGTTGCATAGACGATTTAGACTGGTCTTACAAGTTAGTCATCTCATTGTTTTTCTTTAAGACTGGTCATATTTTTTTTTAATGCAGTTACATAAAAACGTATATTAGTCTACGTTCAATCCAAAAAAATAAGACCGATTACCCCTTGACTACCTGCTAGTTGGTCAGACTAGTTCTTAAGGAATTGTTTTAACATACCGGTTAAGTTTATGCAGCTGACCCTAGATAACTTTGAACAAACGTTCTATTGATGTTACTGGAAGACCTCTGTTCATAACATTGAGAGAACCTTGCCACAACGTTCATAAAATGTTTCCTGTTAGTATGCAAATGTCAGACCTTATGTGACATATTCTAATCAAAACTATGAGCACGATGTGAGAATTACCAATATTTTTCTACTAAAACTATTTAATATATATACATATACATATATACATATATATATATATATATATATATATTTCTGTAAAAGTTATGTATAATTATGTCTGAAATAATTAGAATTGTTAAATATTTACTTACATTGATATTGTACTATGTTGTTCTTTCAGACATACTGGCGGTCATTTATTTTGTGTGTTTTGTGTTGGAAAGGCGGCTTTATTCAAAGTATTGCTGATATTCATATTGTGAGTGTGATATTGCATTTTTATCTGCTTATAAGAGGAAAATAAGTAACCGTGAGCATTGTGTCTCGTTGTTTCTCTACTCTAATTGCTTGTTTCTCGCTGATTACTTCACAGCTTTAAAGAACAACCCGAAGGCTGAATTCTGAAGTGATTATTCTGCATAGCACTCATTAACTGTTCTCACCTTAGAAAAACAAGTGCACTAACTAACTAACTAACAGCAGCTATACTGATTAAGTGCAAACAGAAACTGCAGAAACTGTGTATGCAACATGACAAACTGTGTCTCCATGTATGTGAGGCAACTCACACATGTGTTTTACAGCCTTTTCTCTCTTGAAACACTGAAGCAGCAGGAGTTTAATGCTCTCTAGTGGAGTTTCCAGCACTCTAGTGATTGAAGCTGTGTGTCATTTTTATTGATGACAAATCACATGCAATAAAACTCAGGGCTCAACATGCAACAAGCCTGGTATAACAGAGCGAAAGGACTTGGCCGTCGGCTAAATAAAGCATGCAAGCTGCATCCAATCGGCTTAAGTGACCCAGGTCACACAGCAACACAAAAACGGCAGTTTGTTTGCATGATGGCAAAGTAAATCATGTTGCTGTGCTGTGATCATTATGCCGTCTGTGCAGCATGACGAGTCTTTCATCTGCAGATGCTCAGAAACATCCTATCTATTGTTTAAAAGTTTGGAGATGGTTAGACTTTTTTTTTTTTTAAATAAGTCTCTTTTGCTCACCAAGGCTGCATTTCTTTGATCGAAAATACAGTAAAAATATAAAATATTATTACAATTTGAAATAGCTAATATCACTGTTAATATCTGTTAAAATGTAATTGATTTCTGTGATCAAAGCTGAATTTTCAGCATCATTACTCCAGTGTGAAGTGTCACATGATCCAAGTTCAGAAATCATTCTAATATACTGATTTGCTGCTCAAGAAACATTTCTGATTATTAATGTTGAAAACAGTTGTGCTGCCCAATATTTTTGTGTAAACTGTGATACATTTTATTTTTCAGGATTCACAGAAGAACAGAAAGTTCCAAAGAACTGCATTTATTTGAAATAGAGATATCAAGCGTAGCGTTAGTTCTGGCAGGTCACGTTAGTCAAGGTTGCATCAGCTGACTCTCAGCTGATCCCCATCTACCTATGGGGATACGACCCCTATCTAAGCACCCATATATAAGGTCCCTCAGTTTATCAGCAGTTTTCGCAGTGCTCAATAGCTAATTACCCTCCTCCATCCCCAACTCCTCCTCTGTCAGTCAGGATCCAGCCTACTGATTCTTCTTTGAATCAGACTAATTCTAAAATGTACAAAAATTACTGAACTTTAACGATATCTGCATACTTTCGTTGGTTCTGTTCTGTTTACCCTGGGGGGTTATCACTGCTCTCCCTGCTCTCATCCATGCTAGGCTGCATGGGTGCGCAGGGAGTTCTTGCCCAGAACAGAACCATACCGCCAATCCAAACTATATGCTAATTGTCAATCATCTTTGACGATAGTGGTCCTGACTGAACTTTTGTTACATTATAAATGTAATTCTTGTTCTTCAAAAAAAAAACTTACTGACCTCAAACTTTTAAACAGTAGTGCATGTATCAGTTTCACATGTTGCTGCTTCTGCAATATGTCTAAAAAGCAATTCCCACAGAGTTTTCTCTTTCAGATCAACTACTGTAGTTTGAATCAAGATGGCGCTGCTCACGGCAGCCATGGTGCTTTGCTATCCAGTTGTTTTAGTGTTTTTGTTAGTTTTTCCTGTTTTTTGTTTCTTAAACACGATCAGTTTTACCAGAGAAGAACTGCTGAACATTCGGCAGAACACACCACAAGATCTCCTACCAGTTTTCAATTATTCGGATGTTTTGCTGGACATAGTAGTCGGGGGAGCAGCGGCATTGTTCAGACGCTTCAGGACACACAGACGGGGAAGCGAACCGGTGCGCTTGTGAAATTCAGACAGCGTGGATTTCGGACAGCACTGCCTAGCTAACTCCTTCTAGGATTAAAATAAGGATAATCTCAAACTGTGCTGCTCTGTGTTTCACGGAAACCTTGCTGAACGACGCCATTCCAGACAGCAATCTGCCGGGCTTTCAGCTGATCAGAGCAGATCGCGACGCAGAATCAACAGGGAAATCGTGCGGCAGCGGGACATGCTTCTACATCAACTCGCTGATCTGATCACGGACACAGAACAACAACACCCAGACTCTGTTTTAATCATTCTTGGGGACTTTAATCAAGCAAATCTCTCACGTGAACTGCCAAAATACTGACAGCATGTTACATGTCCCACCAGAGACAGAAATATATTGGATCACTGTTACACGACAATAAATAATGCATACCACTCTGTTCCACGGGCAGCTTTGGGGCTCTATGATCACTGCCTGGTTCATCTTATACCAACCTACAGGCAAAAACTTAAATCTGCTAAACCTGTGGTAAAGACTGTAAAGAGATGGACCAACGAGACAGAGCGGGTTTTACAAGCCTGTCTCAACCTTACTGATTGGAGTGTTTTTGAAGCTGCTGCCACCAATCTGGACGAGCTCACAGAGACTGTAACTACATATATCAGTTACTGCGAGGATATATGCATTCCCACCAGGACTTATGTAACATTCAACAATGATAAGCCATGGTTTACAGCAAAACTCAGACACCTTCGTCAGGCCAAAGAGGACGCCTACAGAAATGGGGACAGAGTCTTGTACAATCAGGCCAGGAACACACTGAATAAGGAGATTAGAGTAGCAAAAAGGACCTACGCTAAAAAGCTGGAAGATCAGTTCACTTCCTATGACTCCGCTTCAGTGTGGAAAGGCCTGAAAGCCATCACCAAGTGCAGGACACCATCCCCTAGCACTGAGGTAAATCAACAACTTGCTGAAGACCTGAATGAGTTTTATTGTAGATTTGAAACCCCCCACACCCGTCCTGATCATCTTTCTACACAACCGTTAACACCTCCAGCAACCCCCCTCTCCCCCACTCCTGTACTTCATATCAGCGAAGAAGATGTGTGCCAGGTCTTCAGGAAGAACAAGAGAAGGAAGGCACCAGGCCCAGATGGCGTGGACTTAATGACTACAGACCTGTGGCTCTAACGTCTGTCATCATGAAGTCATTTGAAAAACTGGTTCTGGCTTATCTGAAGGACATCACTGAACCCTTACTGGACCCCCTGCAGTTTGCTTACCAAGCAAACAGGTCCTTGGATGAGGCAGTCAACATGGGACTGCATTACATCCTGCAACACTTCGACAAATCAGGGACTTATGTGAGGATCCTGTTTGTGGACTTTAGTTCGGCCTTCAACACCATCATCCCTACACTCCTCCAGACCAAACTAACCCAGCTCTCTGTCCCTAGCTCTGTCTGTAAGTGGATCACCAGCTTTCTGAAAGATAGGCAGCAACTAGTGAGACTGGGGAAATCCACGTCAAACAGCCGCTCCACAAACACTGGTGCCCCTCAGGGATGTGTTCTCTCCCCACTGCTCTTCTCCCTGTACACCAACTACTGCACCTCCAAAGACCTCTCTGTCAAGCTCCTGAAGTTTGCAGACGACACTACAGTCATCGGTCTCATACAGGACGGTGATGAGTCTTCTTACAGACAAGAGGTTGAACAGCTGGCTGTCTGGTGCAGTCTAAACAACCTGGAGCTCAACACGCTCAAAACAGTGGATATGATCGTGGACTTCAGGAGAAACCCCCCTGTACTCCCCCCACTCACCATCATAGACAGCACTGTGACTGCAGTGGAGACATTCAAGTTCCTGGGATCCATCATCTCTCAGGGCTTGAAGTGGGACACTCACATCAACAAAGGTTGTACTTCCTTCACCAGCTGAGGAAGTTTAACCCGCCACAGGAGCTGCTGAAACAGCTCTACTCAGCCGTCATTGAGTATGTCCTGTGCACTTCAATAACTGTCTGGTTTGGCTCAGCTACAAAATCAGAGATCAGAAGACTACAGAGAACGGTTTGGACTGCTGAATGGATTATCGGTGCCCCCCTGCTCACCCTTCAAGAAATGTATACATCCAGAGTGAGGAAAAGTGCTCAGAAAATCACTCTGGATCCCTCACATCCAAGTCATCCCCTTTTTGAACTTTTGCCATCTGGTCGGCACTACAGAGCCCCAATTACCAGGACAGCCAGGCACAAGAACAGTTTCTTTACCCAGGCAATCCCCCCCCCCCCCATTATGCAATAACAATGTGCAATAACCTTATACTTATTTGCTACTATCTTAGTACATCCCTGCATCTCCTTCTATTCTATCCCATTCTGTCATCTATAGCAGTGCTTCCCAACCACTGTGCCGTGGCACACTAGTGTGCCATGACAGGTTGTTGGGTGTGCCATGGAAAATTATCAAAAACTTCCTTATCTCTATTATATCTCATTATTATTATTGGTCATCAGTATGTCTGTTTGAGGATTTTACAAATATTTAACCAATGAAAAGCATTCAAAAGAGCTTGTGACTAAACCTCGTAACGCCATTGGATCCTCAAATTGTCAGTCAAACCTCATAACTCCACCCACCTCCATTCAGAATGAAGCGCGGCGATGCACAGTTTGAAGACAGATGTCTGCTTCTTCACAATGCAAGGATAAATAAAGAACTGATGTTTGAATAAGGACAACGTTTCCTTTACTCAAGAAACACTGTCTATAAAGGCTAATGTTTTTGTGTGTTTAAAGAGTAGAGAAGAGTCTTAGCATTTGCTGTCTAGTTACAGCCAATACACTTTTGTATGTTTTAAATATTCTGTTCATAGCGGATCGTCTTTTATATTGTGAGATTGCGTCCAAATGTATTAAACAACAAGAGAAACTGTGCGCCCATATAGCTACAATAAACGTTATAACCTGCAAACGGATGAAAACATGATGCTATTTACTGCCTCAGATGCGGTCGTTCTAATGATGAACAAAACACAGATCTCTGTTAATCAGTCGTCAAAAACCTTATTAACTCCATTTGAGTATGATTTTCAGAAATTAAATGCAAGTGTCTGATCATATATAAAGCAAAAATACCGACTCTGATGACGCAATGTTTAATTATTGGGGGAAAACAAATTCCCCTTTCTATCTTTTTTTTTTTTTTTTTTTTTTTTTTAATGTGGGATTTTTTTACATGTCAAAACTGTGCCGCGGCAGTAAAAAGGTTGGGAAACACTGATCTATAGTACAACTGTACATACAATCATTTATGTTTCAAATTATTTTTATTTTTTTTTGTTTATTTATATTTAACTATGTGTATTTTTTTATTCTCATCTTATGTCTGTGTGTCGTTGTTGTCTCTGTGAACTGGAAGCTTATGACACTAAAACAAATTCCTTGTGCTGGCATACTTTGCAATAAAAGCTCTTTCTGATTCTGATTGAAGACAGTCTTATCGAGCAAGTTATTTAAAGTGTTGACATTATAGCATCTACATATATGTTTGATTATTTTTTTGGATGATAACAGTATAATCATCTCTCTTTCACATTATTATTGTCTGAATCTTGTGACCTGTGACTCCTCTATCTCACATCTCCTCCTATAGTTTCACAGGGAATTGAACGGCTCCGGTCGTAATGCTAATCATGCAGATATGGAAAGTTTTAGGCAGATATGATCAAGTATTCTTTTGAAACTTGAGAGGGGCCGAGACCTTTCAGACAACATACAGAATAGATAATGAAGACTGAAGAGAAGAGAGAAAGAAAGTTCATCAAGACCCACCTAGACAAAGGCCCGAGTGAAAGCAGAAGAAGGCCCTGAAGTCTGAAGGTTATTTGGGTCTTATAGTTTGAGCACATGGACATTTTAAAGAGATGTTTCAAACTTTAAAAGTTTGAGGTCAGTAAGAATTTTTTATTTATTTATTTATTTTTAAGAAATTAATGCTTTTATTCATCAAGGATGCATTAAATTGATCAAAAGTGACAGTAAAGACATTTATAATGTTACAAAAGATTTCTATTTCAAATAAATACTGTTGTTTTTACTGTTGTTTTTACTGTTGTTTACTTTCTATTCATTTGTGAATCCTGAAAAAATAAAATGTATCACAGTTTCCACAAAAATATTCATCAGCACAACTGTTTTCAACATTGATAATAATCAGAAATGTTTCTTGAGCAGCAAATCAGCATATTAGAATTATCTCTGAAGGATCATGTAACACTGAAGACTGGAGTAATGATGCTGAAAATTCAACTTTGATCACAGAAATAAATTATAGTTTAACAGATATTTACATAGAAAACAGTTATTTTAAATTGTAAAAATATTTTAGTATTTTACTGCATTTTTGATTAAATATATGCAGCTTTAGTGAGAATTCTACTGACTGTTGAGTGGTTTAGTGCAAACACGAACGTATAACCAATGTTTTGATATCACAAGAGTTAAAGCTTTAATGTTCCTTAAATTTTCTCATTCCAGTTCTTAGCCAGAAACTCATAACTCTGGTAATCCCAACATGACGTAAACGTAGCATAAATCTCCTGAGTTATGAAAGAGCAAAATCTGAGCAATTAAATGTTCCCGTAGGCCTTCAGGAAGAGATGTGTGAGGGGAAAAGACTAAAGATGAAACAAACAGCAAGAGAAAGAAAGATGATGGTGAAGTATTAAGAAAAGACACATTTTGTGCCCCACAGGCAGGTAATAGAGTGACAAACAGCCCTTATTAGTGTGTGTGTGTGTGTGTGTGTGTGTGTCATGCTCCCAAACACAGCTCACAGACACAGAGACATGAGATTCACTGTCCTGCAATTTAAAGAGATTCTGCCATCATTTATTTATCCTCATGTCGTTCCAAACCCGTATGACTTTCTTTCTGTGAAACACAAAAGGAGAAAATAAAAACAAAATAACAATGGAAGTCGACACAATGAGATATTCTGATGGGTTTACAATCAAAAAATGTCCAGCTCATATTTAATTTATAAATATTTAAGTACTTATAT
Organism: Onychostoma macrolepis; assembly: GCF_012432095.1. Lineage (NCBI taxonomy): Eukaryota > Metazoa > Chordata > Actinopteri > Cypriniformes > Cyprinidae > Onychostoma > Onychostoma macrolepis. The sequence goes on along the minus strand of NC_081167.1, from coordinate 31,160,873 downwards.
GAATTATTCAGTCCAATATATATATATATATATATATATATATATATATAATTTATTTTTTAATTTTAATTAATTATTTTTTTCATTTGTATGACAAAGTTATGTCTATATCATATTTATTCATTTTATTTAGCTTTAGTTTTTTTAGTACATTAAGTTAAACTAAATGAAAACGAGAAATATTTCCTTGGCATCTTACTGAAAATAAGTTTATACAGTTTTATATATTATATATTTTATTATACAATATATGTTTATATTAAAGTGTAATATATTATATATAATATAAATAATATATTATTAAAATATTAACATTTATATCAAGTTACAAAAATTATGTTAGATTTAGTTAAATATAATATTCCTGATTGCTATAGAAGTACCAAGTCATGCAGTATAGCTTTTTAAATACAGTGCCTTTAGACCCATTCAGTGACACAAACATTGATTTTCACACTTCTAAAGTTCTCCTAAAGAAATATGGTTGTGGAAGAACATGACAGGATCATTTTTGAGTGAACTGTCTCTTTTAGTTCTTCCAATCATGAAAAAATGTTTTCTGTGAACAGTCTGTGCGGCGTCTCTTCATTAACTTCTCAGTTTGCTCACAGCTGATCTCAGACCAGTGTGAACGCGCTTGATTACTCTCTTTCATTCTCGCTCTCTCTGTTCACAGTGGTCGCAGGCGTCGTGGACTCTTTTCTCCTCATCTTCATGTTTTTTCTCGATGGCAGCAGTGAAATAGTGTTGCTTATAAAATCATGCATATTTTAAGCAAATGCCTCTGTGTTGTTAGTTCTTCACATAGTCACATAACAGCCGATACTAATGAAACCGCTGGTGCATGCAAATCAACATATACCGCATTTATTCAGCAAGAAATCTTTTTCTTACAGAGAAAATGCTGTGACATTAGATATTCAGAGTGGATGCAGTACATATTTGCATGTGCTGCAGTTCCTTATGTAGGTTTCTGAATATATGTGCATTTATGTAAATACTGAGTTATTAATTATTAATTAATTATTAATAACTTGATTAATTATTTTTAACTTTTCTTTCATTTGTGGGTATAAATGGACAGAAAACAAGCTGATATTGTTGACACACCATTATTTTAGTAGGTGTCAGGAACTGCTCAGGGACACAAAGGTTGAGGATCCAAGTGAAGTTCATTCATTGAAGGGTAATAAACATAAACAGAGTCAAGGAGTCAAACACAATGAGCAGGCCAAACACTGACAGGGTAAAGGGCTGAGGCAAGCAGAGTAATCCAGGTAAACAGGCAAGAAATCAAGACCAAGAACAAAAACACAGGAGAAACCAGGATACACAGCTTCGATCTGCAGTATGACAAACACACGACTTCACAAAGACTGACTGAACACACTTCATGCTTTTAATTTTAGTTAATAATAGCACAGTGACCAACAACGTAGTTTCTCAACTAACAAAAATATGTTAGTTTTGTTAACATTCCCATTAAGTTACAAAAACATTATTTCTGAATGTTCTTTGAATGTTCAAAACATCCAGTTTTTTGAATATATAAAATAAATAAAGAAAAATCTTGGTTATATGAATGTAAAAGACAGCATTAAATCATAACAAGCGATGTAACTGTACTGTACTGTTTATTTAAAAAAAAAAAAAAAAGAAATCAGATAAAAGATATGTGATACGTGCTCAGAAGTCCCAATCTGAATCAAAAGATTTGTGAACCTGCTCCAAAGTTCCTGTCTAAATCAAATGATTCACAATTTGCTTTCCAAAATCCCGATCTGAATCAAATGATTCGTCCTCCGAAGTACTGATCTGAATCAAAAGATTTGTGAAGCCGGTCTGAGGTTCCAATCTAAATCAAATGATTCGCAATCCAAAATCCCTGATCTGAATCAAATGATTTGATTTGATTTGACTGACGATCTAAATCCGCACACCGATTTCCCAATCTGAATCAAATGTTTGCTCTGAAGTCCCAGTATGAATCAAAAGATTCGGGAACCTGCTCCGAAGTTCTGATCTAGCTATATCAAGTGATTCGTGATCCACGCTTCGAAGTCCTGATCTGAATTAAATGATTTGCGATATGCGTTGTGAAATCCCAATCTGATTCTAATGATTCACAATCCGACTGGAGCACTTTGAAACAGTGAATCATTTTGCAGCGCTGGTTCGGAGTTTCAAAAAGCTCTGTTTCACTCATCACTACGTGCTTTTTAAAACCATTACAAGCGATGTCAAAATTTGAAAATGAATGGCTCTTTTGATCTGTTTTTTTGTTAGTGAATCGCTTGAATTGAATGATCAAAGTCTGAATCAAAGTAGTTCAAAATAGATGGAAACATTGTGCATTATGATGGAGTTTGTAGCGTAATTCACTAGATTTTAAATAGATTGAGCTGCAGTTCAGTTGCTGACAGTTCAGTTGAAAGCATTCAGTTATCTCATACCAGTGAATGTTGCATTTATCAGTATATATCGTAATAAAAATTAGAGAAATGATTGCTGAATCTGATTGTATTAGTCTATATAGAGTGACAGTCAATCTAAAAAGAGCAAATGGGAGAAGCAGATGAACACAGAACACTAGGTAACATGCCATTTCATTTTATTTTATTTTTCAAACATTAAAGGATTGTTACTTTTGAATGTCCTCTAAACCATCTGAAACTAACAAGTGGTAATGTTTAAAATATATTAAAAATATTGATATAAAAAAACCGTATGAATTATTCAGCCCAAAAATATGTTGATCTGTTGCCTTTTTGATGTTGGTCTACTTATCTAGCCAAATGGACTCCTTTTTAGCTGTTTAATGGCATTTTTGCACATTGAAAAACTTTGTATGTGACTTTGCACAGAAAGGTTTAGTAGGTCATTTACTTTACACTAGTCTCAGCAAAGAAACAAACAACTTTTTCAAAACACTCTATTTTATACTTATCCCTTTGCAAGATAAAGTTTCAACATGCTGTTGGTTTCTCTTTATCTATTTTCTTGTGTGCAGTGCATTCTGGGTTGAAAGTTCATGCAGTACCTGAATGTGTTTGCTGTAATCACACTGATTCATGAAGGATGTATGAATCAGAGAGAACATCTCCATCCTTCCCATGATGCCGTTGCACACGCAGCCAGACAGACCCAGGGCAGTGAAGCACATCAGTGTCCCACACCGCCGACATCTGATGGACTACAGAAACAAAATAACACTGACTCACGGATTCCTGTAAGCCTGCTGAAACTCACTCAATCCTGATCATATAAAATAGATTTTTTCTGTCTGCTGACAGTATTTTCTGATTTATGGAGTAACAAAAAGACAAACCCAAAATCCCCTTCGTAAAAACCTTTTACTTTAATATGTCAACAAAACCAAACAAGAATTTTGAACTTGGCTTTATCCAATAATCTGATTTATTTTCTGTAAATGTATTCGAACATAGTGCGTATTTGATTAGATCATGCCTCATTTACATATTTAAACGTCACTAAAGAAAACTTGTAATACGAAACTATTTTCTTTTATGAACTGTGATTAATCAACTGAAGAAGTGTGGTGATATCAGTTACTTTTTTATTTTATTTACATTTGTAATGTGTTGCCTCAGTCTCATTATCATTTAGTCCTTTGCTTCAGGACAGATTTGAGGTATCATGAAAAAAAGTAAACAAAAAACATATAAATATTGCCATAATGGTCAAAAATATGTAATTTTATTCCACATTTTATTTTTATGATGCAATTTTATCACAACAGACCAGCAACCCACCAGTTGAGAAGCACTAACATAGAAAACAGACAATATATTGCATCCATATTAATACATAAGCACTTGTTTTATTCTCTCTTAATATATGCATGATATTTGGGATTAATGAATTAAAAATGGACCACAGAACCATATCCAGTGTAATTTGTATAATTGGTGCAACAGCATGAATTAATGCCACAGCGGTGCTGAGGAATCAAATATTAAGCTGCTTGTGATTTAAATTACTTCAACTACTCTTGCAAAGTTAGCAGTTAGACTCAAAGTAATTTGAGGACACAATGAGCTAATAAAGAGCTGTCTTGCTGTCTGCATTGGATGCAGCTGATTCCAACAGGGTTTGACATCATTATATTAATAATTTAGCAGATTGATAATATTTTATCAATATTTGCTATGCATTCTGGATTTACTTTCTCCATGAAGAACATATGTGGTTGCCCACCTTCTGGAATAGCCTGAGATAGTTTTGAGATGGTTCTACACCTTGATTTGAGTCCAGCTGTGTTTGATTATACTGATTGGACTTGATTAGGAAAGCCACACACCTGTCTATATAAGACCTTACAGCTCACAGTGCATGTCAGAGCAAATGAGAATCATGAGGTCAAAGGAACTGCCTGAAGAGCTCAGAGACAGAATTGTGGCAAGGCACAGATCTGGCCAAGGTTACAAAAAAATTTCTGCTGCACTTAAGGTTCCTAAGAGCACAGTGGCCTCCATAATCCTTAAATGGAAGACGTTTGGGACGACCAGAACCCTTCCTAGAGCTGGCCATCCGGCCAAACTGAGCAATCGGGGGAGAAGAGCCTTGGTGAGAGAGGTAAAGAAGAACCCAAAGATCACTGTGGCTGAGCTCCAGAGATGCAGTCGGGAGATGGGAGAAAGTTGTAGAAAGTCAACCATCACTGCAGCCCTCCACCAGTCGGGGCTTTATGGCAGAGTGGCCCGACGGAAGCCTCTCCTCAGTGCAAGACACATGAAAGCCCGCATGGAGTTTGCTAAAAAAACACCTGAATAAGATTCTCTGGTCTGATGAGACCAAGATAGAACTTTTTGGCCTTAATTCTAAGCGGTATGTGTGGAGAAAACCAGGCACTGCTCATCACCTGTCCAATACAGTCCCAACAGTGAAGCATGGTGGTGGCAGCATCATGCTGTGGGGTGTTTTCAGCTGCAGGGACAGGACGACTGGTTGCAATCGAGGGAAAGATGAATGCGGCCAAGTACAGGGATATCCTGGACGAAAACCTTCTCCAGAGTGCTCAGGACCTCAGACTGGGCCGAAGGTTTACCTTCCAACAAGACAATGACACAGCTAAAATAAAGAAGGAGTGGCTTCACAACAACTCCGTGACTGTTCTTGAATGGCCCAGCCAGAGCCCTGACTTAAACCCAATTGAGCATCTCTGGAGAGACCTAAAAATGGCTGTCCACCAACGTTTACCATCCAACCTGACAGAACTGGAGAGGATCTGCAAGGAGGAATGGCAGAGCATCTTGTTGCATCTTTCCCAAAAAGACTCATGGCTGTATTAGATCAAAAGGGTGCTTCTACTAAATACTGAGCAAAGGGTCTGAATACTTAGGACCATGTGATATTTCAGTTTTTCTTTTTTAATAAAACTACAAAAATGTCAACAATTCTGTGTTTTTCTGTCAATATGGGGTGCTGTGTGTACATTAATGAGGAAAAAAAATGAACTTAAATGATTTTAGCAGATGGCTGCAATACAACAAAGAGTGAAAAATTTAAGGGGGTCTGAATACTTTCCGTACCCACTGTATTTATACACACACACACACACACACACACACACACATATACACATCAAATAAATCAACCTAATTAATATAATGCTAATGAAGTTAATGTATTGTATTTTTAGATATTTATAGAGCTAATATATTCTAAAGTAAAAATTATATGATCAATAAGTCATGGCAACCTGTTTTTCCATTACTTTTGCTCATCACTGATTTTAACTTCATGAGATGTTATATATAAAATGTTAGTCATCAATGACAGGTTTCAGTCATTGATTGTCTGTTTTATGTTATGTATGGTATTGTCATTTAAAATGTTGTCTTTTTTGTAATTGTATTGTGTGATTGTGATTACAGTGCATTGGTAAACTTTATGTTGTTTTAATTTTGCTTTATTAATAAACAAACAGAACCACAAACAAAATGTATTGTATAATGAGATTATAAATTATAAAACACATTTAAATACTGTAAACTATACAATAAATGAAACTATATCAAAAACAACAAATAAAAGTAAAAAAAAAAAATAGCCCTTATCAATATAACTGGATTGGAAATGTTTGTTCTGTACTTGAACTCTTAGACAGTTCTGAGATCAGCTGAAACACTGTTATATTCTCCTGAAGATCACAGCGTCTCCTTTCATTAGATACTCCCCAGGTTCTTCTTCTGGTCTATTGGCTCCTGTTTTTAAGTCTGTGTAAAGAGTGATTTGAGCTGGTCTTGTTTCTTCATGAGAGTGTGTTGGTAATTGACTGAGATAATCTACCAAACGAGTCTGAGATTCACCTTGACACGCAGCATCCATTAATCATCAGAGACGACGCTGTCACCATGAGAGGATCTTCTAGTCTTCTCCTCCTCTTCTCTTTCCTGACCCACTTACTAAAGCATCATGGGAGAAGCGCATTATTATGGCGCTCAAAGGAGTCACTGATTCACATTTAAAGAGACAGTGTTGTTTTACATAAGCTCCGAATCACAGCCTCATCAGCAGCTGTTTGCTAAACTAAAGTTTTTAAGATGCTGTGTGAAGTTAAAAGTAGTTCAGCTTTAAAAACTTCCAATTGCAAACCCATCTGTGTTTTTATTGATAGCAGGTTCTCAGATACGGCACGCCGTCATGAAGGTCCCGTTCAGAGCTTCTCCGTCTGATCTGGTGTGTCAGTTTAACGCTGGAGGTGCGACTGATCAAAGCAAACACAGATGAGAGATGACAGAGAACATTAACACAGCTTTTGTCACACTTCTCTACAAGCCTCTCGTTTTTGGAGAAAATGTATTTGGGCGACAGACATCTCTGAGTGACTGTTCTCTCATTGTGTTGTTTTACACTCAAACTGACAGAGGCATCAAACAAATAACATGAACTATGACACTGAATAAATGTGTGGGTAAATGAGTAAAAGTGGCAACGCTACAAACTTTGTGACAACTTTCTGTTTTTAAAGCATTTTCTCAGATGATGAGCTGTTAATGTGTCTGTTTTCTTCAGAGCTTTACAGTCCAGTGATCTGCTCTCATATGAAGCTTAGGAATGTCTGAATCATTTTAGTGAATAAATTATGAAAAAAAAAAAACATCATCTTTTGTAGATCATTTCAATAGCTGTCAATTAACACAAAAACCACAAAAATAATTTTAACTCAAATCAATACTTTTATTCATCAAGGATGCATTAAATTGATCAAAAGTGACAGTAAAGACATTTATAATGTTATAATGTTTTCTATTTCAAATAAATGCTGTTCTTTTGAACTTTCTATTCATCTGTGAATCCTAAAAAATAAAATGTATCACAGTTTCCACAAAAATATTCGTCAGCTCAACTGTTTTCAACATTGATAATAATCAGAAATGTTTATTGAGCAGCAAATCAGCATATTAGAATGATTTCTGAAGGATCATGTGACTCTGAAGACTGGAGTAATGATGCTGAAAATACAGCTTTGATCACAGGAATCAATTACCGTTTAACCGAAATTCATATAGAAAACAGCTATTTTAAATTGTAATAAAATGTCAGATTTTTTACATATTTTTCTGTATTTTTTTATCAATTAAATGCAGCCTCTGGTGAGCAGAAGAGACTTCAGAAACCCACAGACTTTTGAATGTGTGTGTGTGTGTATATATATATATACACTTATAAACTCCTTACATAGTTTCAGTATGGTTAGTTTGTAATAACTGCGGTAACTCTTGTATCTGCAGTGTCACACGATCGTCCTCATTACTGTGACTGTGAGTAAATCTCTTTCTTTCTCTCATTCTCTGTGAGTCTCAGACTAAAGCAGATGCTCTATCCCTCCAGCAGAGGTTTTACAGCCTTTCTGTCTCATCTTGTTTCTCCGGCGGTCATTGTTGCTCTCCTCTTCTGCCCTTTGCCTCAAATAAGTTGAGGGGGAACAACTCGATTTACACAGAGTGCCAGCGGAGAACAGGAGACTTCAAGAGCGTCTCTTACAGATTCTCTGTGTTTCTCTTTTCTCTGTTTCTCTCTCAGGTGGAGTTTGAGTTTTGCTGCTGGAGTAAAACAATCATAAGTCTGCAAGAGCACAAACACACACTACTTGGACATGGACTCTCATACTAATGGCATTCTGTAGGAGTGATCAACATTCATTCAGTGTTCCTATATGTGACCGAACGGTTACAGACCAGGCGGGAGTCAGCCTAACCTAAAGAATGATTCTTGATATAATTTTTGGTTGTCGACTACGCCACTTAGGGACTTGCACCCTAAGAATATATTACAAGCCACCGGCTTTTATCTACTCAGAGCACACAGGTTCGTTATCAGCAAGTAACTGGGCAGAGTCATGGGTTCTACAAAAGGATATTTTATTATAACAAGCCTCAGTCACACTCTAAAAACCACCCTCAATGGAGCATTAGACAAACACTAATTCAACATACCTACAATAAATTACAAAGAAATGAGTTGAAAGGCTGAGATGTCAATACCAGCAACGGTAAATTACAACAGAGATCAACACATTCATCAACGTGACCATACAGGGCTGGAGGACATCTACGTTGGGCACCCCGGCTGGGAGTGGCCTATAAGAAAAGCAAAAAGTAAAAGCTCACTTCATACTCACACCTCACCACACCACACAAGTGAAAGTAAAGCACTCAAGTGCACAGGAGACCCCACTACCACAGCCCCAGGACACCCTCGTAAGTGGCCCTCAGCTCCTGTATGGAAATACAAGAAAATAATGAATACAAATATACAATAAACAATTTTACACCACTAGCGGTGTAGACTAATACAAAAACAATAAATGGGTTCAGAATGGAACAGTTAGCTGGACTTACACAGCCCGAAAATCCAGCGTCCCCAATAATGTCATGAAAATCACATAAAGAAATAAATCACAATAATGGATATACGAACACAGGAGAATAACTCCTTTTAGTCTTTAACAAAAACCAAAAGAATAACTCAACTTAAGTCACAAACACATACAACAACGACCAGACAAAATATCTTAAAGACAAGAGAAAAAAGAAAACTACACATCAATTCACCATTTCACCTTTCAGACAGACAAACCAGATTAACTGGAAACAAAAGAAAAGAAAATCAAAAATCCAAGCGAGACAACAGCGCTGGCCGGGCCGCTCACACTACTGCCACATATTGCAGCACGTCATGCCCAACCTATCCAACACGAAGATACCAAGGGTCAGAATATAGTAAAATAAATGCTAATGGAATAAATGTTCAATACATACCGACAATGACGATTCTGTTTACCTCGGTGAACTATAACTGGTGCACGGACGCCGCGAAGATGATAATTCTGTTCACTTAGGTGAACTGCAGCTGCTGCACGGACGCCACTAACAACCCGCGCCACAAAACGCTGCAATGATACACATTATAAACGCACGCACACCAACATTAAGCCCACGTGAACGCCACTCACCTGAATAAACAGCCAGCCAACTCCCTCCTATCGGCTCCTGTATCAAAAGGTCCCACTGATTTGCTTGCTAACTCCCAGTCTATACCAGCACCAACAGAGAATATTTAGTAGTCATATCCTAGGAAAATAAATCACCCATAAACGCTTACAAATACCTTTTTCCTGCAGCACGTAGAGCCGGAATGACAACACAATAGAGCGGATGTTACAACCGATTACATCACAACACGGCACAGCCTATTTAAATACGCTTTTCCTAATTGGACATAACCAATGACTGACGTCTACGTCACCCACTCACTACATTCTTCCCCCATCTTTTGCATCGTCGGCCCGACGGTGAGGAAAAGCTTTCAATCCCACGGTCTAAACATGACAGAAACACTACTGGTAGTCCCAAGAACCTCAGGGGCCCCAGTCTCCACCACCACTGCCCTAGGGAGTCGATGAAGATTGGGATGCTGCCCCGCTGTAGCCCGTGTAGTGCGCCGCACTTCTCTATCTATACTTAGACTTGGTAATACAGTCATCGGTACAACAGGAAGGCCTAACTCTGCAGTGACACCAATCCCATCCAGTCCAGAGAATGTCAAGCCCTCCTGCCCAGTCACTGATCCACCCACTCCGAGGGGAGTAGTGCCGCTTACAGGGGCTATGTTGACCTGTGGGGCAGGCGGCACAACAACCCATAGGTCTTCCTCCTCATCCCCAGGCAGCTCCTCCGGTTCTATCATGAGACTACCGAGAAGGGAGTCAGGGAAAGAATCTTCCAAGGGGGGGTCCCTGCACCAGCAAGCTTTCAGTAATGAACGATGCACCCGTTTTATCTTCCCGAGGTCATCTCTTGGAGCAATGGTATAAACCGTACCATTTTCTCCGGGGGCATGGACAACCCGGTATACCACAGAACTCCAATGGTCCTGGATCTTCTGCCGACCTCTCCGATTATAATCCCTGAGGTATACCAATTGGCCCTCCCTCAAAGGGACATCCCTGACACACTTATCGTGCTGAGCTTTGCGTTTACCTGCTTCAATCTGCAACCGCTCACGGGCCCCATCGAAGGCCACCTGCAACCTAGTTTGGTGCTCCAACACCCACTCATGCACTTCCCCTCCAGAGACTTCTGGGACCCTTCCCAGCAGAAAATCCACCGGGAGACGTGGCTCCTGCCCAAACATCAAGAAGTGCGGCGATACACCTGTAGATTGGTGCGGGGTGGTATTATAACAAAATAACATCTGAGGTAAGCAGGAAACCCAGTCACGCTTCCTTGAGACAGGCAAGGTGCGCAAGAGGTTATGGAGAGTCCGATTAAACCTCTCGCACTGACCATTGCCAGCGGGTGATTTGGAGTGGTTCGAGATTTCTCAACTTGATAAAGGCCACAGAGCTGTCGTATAAGGGCCGACTCAAGTTCCGACCCTGATCAGAATGAATCCGAGCTGGTACCCGAACCTGAAAACCACTCAGCCACCAGCACCTGAGCTACAGTTTCCGCCGCTGATTTCTTGTGGGCACAGCTAGAGTGTATTTACTAAAAACATCAGTCATAACCAGAACATTTTCATGTCCTGAACGAGCTGGCTCCAACACCGTAAAATCAATGGCCACCATTTCATTAGGTCGAGCAGCCAACACATGACCCATGAACCCCCGTGCTAATGGCTGAGTGGCCTTAGCCACCTGACAGCGCTCACATTGCCGACACCATTCCACCACCGCTGACGACATACCCGGCCAGTAGCACCTTTGTCGCACCAGTTCCGTTGTCCGCTCAACGCCCTGATGCCCATGTTGCTGATGGAGCTGTGTGAGGACCTTAGCCCTCATAGCGGCTGGTAAAATCAGCTGTAAATTTTCCTCACCTCCATCCGGGCGGAACACCCTACGGTACAGTACCCCATCCCGCATCACTAGCCGGTCTTTCTGACGCAATAGGATTCTACTTGGTCTAGAGAACTGTTGCCACTCTCCTCCAGCCAATGGTGCCTCTTGGCCCCAGCACCTAAACACCACCTGAATATCTGGGTCTTCTTCTTGCAACACATGCAAGTCGGTAGCCTCATAACCCGGTAAAGCCATAATGGCAGCCAGGCAAGCAGGTGCAGTTAACTCCACCTTCGTGGCAGTTCTTACTAGAGCCGGGATACAACTACCCACCGTCAACTGTTCCCCCTCCACGTTCCACACTGGATTTTGCCTAGAAAGGGCATCAGCATTTTGGTTACTGCGACCCGAACGATACCTCACCTCAAAGTCGAATGAGGCCAACTGAGCGGCCCACCTCTGTTCTGTTGCCCCCAACTTTGCAGAAGCCAGGTGGCTGAGGGGGTTGTTGTCCGTGAACACCGTGCACCGATTACCGAGCAGGTATTCCCGAAATTTTTCAGCCATGGCCCACTTGAGCGCCAGAAACTCTAACTTCATAGAGCTATAATTGCTCATATTGCGCTCAGTGGGCCTAAGGCTACGGCTGGCATACGCCACTGGTCGTACCCTCCCCTCCTGTTCCTGAGATAAAACTGCACCCAACCCCGCATGGCTAGCGTCCACCTCAAGAATAAAGGGGAGTGAAAAGTCAGCATAAGCCAAAACTGGGGTTGTAGTAAGCTTACGTTTTAACCCCTCAAAGCTCGCCTCACTCTGCTCTGTCCACGCCTCATCCAACCTTTGCTTCGCTCGCTTCCCAGGCCCCACCCTAGTACACTCCGCCACCAACCTATGTAGAGGGGCCGCCAACTTGGCAAAACCCTCCACAAACCGGCGATAGTAACTGGCAAAACCCAAGAATGAACGTAGCTCGGTCACCGTTCCTGGCCTCTGCCACTTTTCCACAGCTTCAATTTTACCGGGGTCAGTGGAAACCCCTGCAGCTGATATTACATGCCCTAGATACTTCACCTCTCGCTGGAGGAATGCACACTTTGACAACTTAGCCTTCAGTCCCTCACGTTCCAAGCGACTTAGCACCACCTCTAGACGTTCTACATGCTGAGCAACAGAGGAAGAGAACACTACCACGTCATCCAGATACAGAAGCAGCGACTGATACTGCTGATCCCCAAACAACCTCTCCATTAAACGCTGGAAAGTGCTTGGGGCGTTACAGAGGCCAAAGGGCATCCGGTTCCACTCGAACAATCCAAACGGAGTACAAAAGGCAGTCTTTGGGCGATCCCGTTCCATGACAGGGACCTGATTGTACCCACTGGCCAAGTCCAGTGTGGAAAACCAACAGGCCCCTGCCAGAGAATCCAGGGTCTCCTCAATGCGGGCAAAGGAAAAGCGTCCTTCCTGGTCTTTGCATTCAACTGACGGTAGTCCACGCACATGCGGAGACCACCGTCCTTTTTCTGACCAGCACAATAGGTGACGATAAGGACTACAGCTTTCCCTTATAACCCGCGCCTCCAACAGCTGATTAATATGGGACTTGACTACCTCGTACTCCGTTGGAGGAACCCGGCGATGGCGCTGACGGACCGGGGTATCATCTTCAAGAGGTATCTCATGCAAAATCAAATCAGTACAACCTAGATCCCCGTCATGGCTAGAAAACACAGAACTAAAACGGTGGAGCAATGCCCTTACTTGCCCTTGCTCCACTACAGGCAAGCTTGATAAATCCACTGCCTCTATTCGTTCTTGTATCCCCAAGTCATCCTCTACACCTTGTGAATTAACAGTAGCCACGATCGATGGCACCTCAGTAATCCCGCCCGGCCAGCTCACAACGTAAGCGCCAGTCAAGGTACCTATAACAGAGCGGGGTAAAGAATTACATCAATAACCCCAACATTTACAATTGGAACATACACCGTCCCTCTCACCACCTGTACCAAGGATAAAGGGGCCAACAGCCCAGCAGGAAGCCCTGACTCAGGAGGCTCGAAAAATACTACTTGGTCTGCAAACTGGCCTGAACAGGTAGCTGGAACAAACTTCATAGTACCCCCCGGTATACGACATGACTGGCGGCCCCGCAATCTCACCCTTCCTTCATGATCTTCCCCAAGGGAGGTGGCAGCAGCGGCCTGGCACTCCTGCAATGCTTGTGACAAGAAACAAGGGGCTTCAGACACCTCAGGCAAATCAAAGAGGGCAGGGCCATGCTGTCCAAAGAGTCCCTGATAACACCGGCTTAGGACATTCATCCCTAAAACACCCGGTGCTTGGTCACGTAACCCATTGGGAGGATCCCTGACAACAAGAACCCCGCACCCTGGGACCAATCGCCCGCATAATACAATATCCAACTCCATATACCCAATATAAGGAATAGGAAGGCCATTGGCCGCTCGAAGCTGCAGCCACTGACAAGACTGCAACTTCTCCCGACCCATTGGCTCAAAGTGCTGCAGGAAACAACTCTCCGTGATGGTAGATACCATAGACCCCGTGTCTATTAGACACGACACTGAGATATCTCCAATTGAGACAACGAGATAGGGACATGACGACATTAGACGAGATCTTAGCACAGGACCACTTAATACTGAGCCAATAAATTCCTCCCGAGCCTTGACTCTGCGGCTCGGAGGGAATTAGTTTCCCGACAGACCAGAAGGAGGTGGCTGGCTATTCCGATCTACTACTGACCCTAAAGCAATTGAAGGTTGAGTGCGATGGGGAACCTGCAACCCATCACACTCCCGGGCAAAATGGCCAGGTCTCTGACACCTCCGACATATCACCGGTGCCCTATGAGGCGAATGACCGCGCACTTCCGGGCGGCGTAAATTAGCCACAGTTTGAACAAGCTGGGTTATCTGTTCTTGTTGCAACCTCAGCATCTCCCTTAACTCTTTAAATTCAGAACTTTGGGTGAGGCTACGGACTTCAGCATGCGGCTCCCCCTGCACCCCATACTGGGTACCGTAAATCAATGGGACAGACTGACTACGGGTCCTTACTGCACCTGACATCCCTTCACGCTCCCAGCGAATAGCCTCCCCACGAATGTCCAGAAAACTAATAGTAGCCTGTCGGCGCACCAGCTGCTTACTGGGATCACCACGTTCTTGCTCTGAGCGATATCGAATCTCCTCCCTTGCTTCCCCCTCTAGATGATCGACCAAAAAGAACGCCTGATCGGCTGGGGTAAGGTATCGAGCACGCATACAGGCCTCAGCCTCTTCCACCCACTCGTCGATACCTATCCCTGACTTACCACTGAATTTTAGACATCTCCTATCCCTAGGTATCAAAACAAGACGATCCGTCACTGGGGCACTACCACCACCCCGCTCAGGAGGAATGGTGGGTGCAGGGTCCACTGCACTAGCAGCACCATGCCCAGCAGCCACCACTCGCTCCTGTCGTAACTTCTCATTATCTGCTTTAAGCTGGGCAATTAGCCCTCGAAGTTCTTGCACTTCTTCCTCCATCACTTACCCAATACGAAAAAGAGGGCTGCAAAACCAATATCAAGGGAGAAGAACCGAATATCCACTCTCTAGCCCGCACAGCGCTGCTGCCTCGCCCCTGTAAAAACGCAAAAACCAAAACAAAAAACAAAAAAAACAAAAACAAACTCACCCTTGTTATATCACCACACACACTAGAACCCACGTCTCTGCCAAGACTGCCGGAACCCTGCCGACTACGCCAATTGTGACCGAACGGTTACAGACCAGGCGGGAGTCAGCCTAACCTAAAGAATGATTCTTGATATAATTTTTGGTTGTCGACTACGCCACTTAGGGACTTGCACCCTAAGAATATATTACAAGCCACCGGCTTTTATCTACTCAGAGCACACAGGTTCGTTATCAGCAAGTAACTGGGCAGAGTCATGGGTTCTACAAAAGGATATTTTATTATAACAAGCCTCAGTCACACTCTAAAAACCACCCTCAATGGAGCATTAGACAAACACTAATTCAACATACCTACAATAAATTACAAAGAAATGAGTTGAAAGGCTGAGATGTCAATACCAGCAACGGTAAATTACAACAGAGATCAACACATTCATCAACGTGACCATACAGGGCTGGAGGACATCTACGTTGGGCACCCCCGGCTGGGAGTGGCCTATAAGAAAAGCAAAAAAAAAGTAAAAGCTCACTTCATACTCACACCTCACCACACCACACAAGTGAAAGTAAAGCACTCAAGTGCACAGGAGACCCCACTACCACAGCCCCAGGACACCCTCGTAAGTGGCCCTCAGCTCCTGTATGGAAATACAAGAAAATAATGAATACAAATATACAATAAACAATTTTACACCACTAGCGGTGTAGACTAATACAAAAACAATAAATGGGTTCAGAATGGAACAGTTAGCTGGACTTACACAGCCCTAAAATCCAGCGTCCCCAATAATGTCATGAAAATCACATAAAGAAATAAATCACAATAATGGATATACGAACACAGGAGAATAACTCCTTTTAGTCTTTAACAAAAACCAAAAGAATAACTCAACTTAAGTCACAAACACATACAACAACGACCAGACAAAATATCTTAAAGACAAGAGAAAAAAAGAAAACTACACATCAATTCACCATTTCACCTTTCAGACAGACAAACCAGATTAACTGGAAACAAAAGAAAAGAAAATCAAAAATCCAAGCGAGACAACAGCGCTGGCCGGGCCGCTCACACTACTGCCACATATTGCAGCACGTCATGCCCAACCTATCCAACACGAAGATACCAAGGGTCAGAATATAGTAAAATAAATGCTAATGGAATAAATGTTCAATACATACCGACGATGACGATTCTGTTTACCTCGGTGAACTATAACTGGTGCACGGACGCCGAAGATGATAATTCTGTTCACTTAGGTGAACTGCAGCTGCTGCACGGACGCCACTAACAACCCGCGCCACAAAACGCTGCAATGATACACATTATAAACGCACGCACACCAACATTAAGCCCACGTGAACGCCACTCACCTGAATAAACAGCCAGCCAACTCCCTCCTATCGGCTCCTGTATCAAAAGGTCCCACTGATTTGCTTGCTAACTCCCAGTCTATACCAGCACCAACAGAGAATATTTAGTAGTCATATCCTAGGAAAATAAATCACCCATAAACGCTTACAAATACCTTTTTCCTGCAGCACGTAGAGCCGGAATGACAACACAATAGAGCGGATGTTACAACCGATTACATCACAACACGGCACAGCCTATTTAAATACGCTTTTCCTAATTGGACATAACCAATGAGTGACGTCTACGTCACCCACTCACTACATATATATATATATATATATATATATATATATATATATTCTGTTTTGCTCCATCTAGACATTAGCATGCAAAAACTGAATGTCCTCTGATCTTCTCCAAATGGTCTGAAAGTGTTATGAGCTGAAGCCTTTGCTTATTATACCAACACTTTTCAATTATAATTGAAGTGTTCTGGTCTGAATCAGGAGAGAAATCTGCACAGATCAAGCACCGTTTACAAGCCAAAACAGCTCTAAACAAATATGTGGCTGGATTTTGATGTGAGAGACAACAGGAGATGCACTTTTTCACTGGAAGAAGCTTTATTATGGATTATGGACTTGGATTTTAGTTAAAAATGTCTTAATGCTGGATTTGTTTCAGCTTTTGTCTTCTCCAGATGTTAACTGATGGACTGGAGTGCTGTGGATTATTGTGATGTTTTTATCAGCTGTTTGGACTCTCATTCTGACGGCACCCATTCACTGCAGAGCATCCACTCTAGTATTTGAGCCACAGAAAATACACGTGATTAAGCGTGTTTGTGTGTCTCTTTAACACTGACTAATATAACGTAAAGGTGTGTGTGTCCCTGTAAGGGCAAAGGAGAAGGTCAAAGCTAGACGAAGATTGGGAGTGATGTGAACTTCACTTGTTAAAGGTGAGAGCAGCGTCGTTCCCTGAGGATCCTCCGGTCGCACTCTTTAGCACAGATCCAGCGAGTGTGAGACCGACCGATAAAAGCCTGCGCTCTCCATATTTATACCCAGAAGAAGCTTAATGGAGTTCTCAGATATACTGAAGCTCCACTGAACTGTGTTTTGAAAGTTTCACCCAAAAATCCTGAGGGGAAATAGAAACGGACATCTAAAGCTGTAAAATGAGTTTGGACAGCAACTCATATAATTCAATCTCAGAAGAATTGGACTTTTAAATACACTTTATCCAAAAACACAAAAATAAGTTTGAAGCACATTTTGCTAACATTCCCATTAAGTTATAAAAACATTATTTCTAAATGTTCTGTGAACTTCTAGTATTTTAAAAACATTTTATTCTTGGTTACGCAAATGTCAAGGGAACATTCCATTTCATAATTATGGTAATGTTACATTTAAATGTTCTCTGAACATTTAAAATTGTTAGATGAACTCAAATATGTTGCAACATAATAATTGTTTTTATACTAACGTTTTGAGAACATCCCCATTCAGCAAAAAATAAAATAAATAAATAAATATATGTTGTAAACAGTAAAACTATATATTTTTGAAATAGAAAATATATATTTTTTCAACCTTCATAATATATTTAAAAATGTATTTCAGGTGCAAGAAAATAAATTTCCATCCCTATATTTGGGTTAAATGCAAATATGGATGGAATAACCAAAATTAGAATTGTAAAGACTTAATAATATTTAATTGTTTAATATATTGTAATATTATATATATATATATATATTTACATTGTATAGTATTTCCCTTGCTGAATTTTATTCAAATGTGCAATATGTGAATGCATTTTGTAGAATTTAAATATATGAAGGACAAATATATTTTTTAAATGCTTAAAAAAAATTTAAACTAACACATATTCATAGAATTTCATAGATTTTATTTTTATTTATTTATTTATTCTGTATGGATTATTAAAGACCAGAACTTTGAATGAACATTCTATTAACAAATGTTTGTTCCTAAAGAAACAAGTGAGATATTAAAGATATCATTTGTAGACCTTTAAGAATCTGACCAGAACTTAAGAACTTTCAGTCCAAGACTTTCATGAAGTGACTTTGCTAAATCAAGTATTTAGTGGTTGTGCTTTCAGTCTTTTGTTTCAGCTGTGAGATGGAAAGCTGTCGTCTCTCAGATCCTTCAAGGTATCGGGACAGTAATTAAATGAAACACAAGACTTGAGCTGATTGAATCTGGCCGTGAGTTAAACGCTGCCTCTCGCTGCATACTAAGAAGATCTGCAGGATTCCTGCTGAAAGTGTTTGTGTCGTAGAGAAATAATCTCATTTAGTGAGATAAGAGAGCCGGGTCACTTTATGAACAAGAGCTTCATTACAGACGGACTGATGAACACATTGTTCATGATATTACCGGAGATCAGTGTGTTCGTTTCTGAGTCTCATTTTGATAATCTGCCGGACTCTTGTATCATTTACACTGATGATCTTACATATGAATGATTTTGTCATTGTTATAAATGAACTTGCATGTTCTTTTTGATCTGAAACCACAGAGAGCTGCCTGACTGAACTGAACGTGTTTCTCTGGTTCAGAGATAACCAAACAACTATTTAATGACTACAGTGTTTAAATAGTAGACATTTATGGATTAATTCTCTTCTTTTAACTGATCAGACACAATTTTCATCCTTTCAACAAATCGCCAGACATTTGTTTAGTTTCAGAAGCACATTGGATACATATATATATATATATATATAGGTTTCTTATTATCTTATTATTTTTTAATTACAGATAATGTTATTATTTTTTAACTGAAGATATGTTTTATGCTCATTTTAATTTGATTCATTTTAAATACATTTTAATTAATTATAATGTCTTAATTTTTGGATTACACAGATCGCCATTTTAAATTAAATAAATAAAGTACATTTAAATATATATATATATATATATATATTTAATTTATAATATATTCATTTGACAAATATTACACACACACACACACACACACACACACACATATATATATATATATATATATATATATATATATAAAATAAATTACAGTTATAGATGTGTGTGTGTGTGTGTGTGTGTGCAATATATATATATATATACACACACACACACACACATATATATATATACATATATATATATATGCATTTTAATAACAAACCCTTATATTTAGTGGCAGTACTATAGTACAGGAAAAGGATCTAATGGCAAACCATTGCTCTGAATATTTATCATATCCCTGTAGCATTTGTATGGTATGTCTAAGAATTCTGTAGTACTACCACAGTACTTTCTGGTTGTTTTAGTGAAGTATTAAAGCAATATATATTTGTCAGAGATCCGTATATAAAGAAAAATCTCATCATGAACCATATATATGAAGATCTGATCACGCGAGTTGTTTAAGTGCAGATGTGTTGTGTGAGTGATTGACAGCTCTGTGATGGTTTGTGCAGGTGCTCGCTAGGAGCTGCCAGAGACCTGACTGAGTTCCCATGATGCTCCTCTTGCTGGAGCGACGGCACTGATGCAAATGTCCTCATTACAGCCCCCAAACCAAATAGATCTGATATTACCCAGCAGGCTCTTGTGCAGAGCGCGGCATACAGGACAGACTCCATTCATTTACAGGATTAGGTTTTTTTGGGAAAGGTTCTCAACTGTCCATCAAATCTGTCCATCACTGCATCGTGTTTGATGACTGTAATATCTCAAGATGAATTGATTAGAAGTTGTTTTGTGTTGAACACATTAAACAGAACTGTCTGATGTAGTACACTAAATAAATGCTGTAGGTTTTACTTTGAAACAGTTTCCACACAGAAATTGCTAGTAAATGCAAATATAATTAAAGAAATGACAAGCAACACACTGAATTAAATGTGAAATTTTGAAGTAGACTGAAAAATATTTTTTTGTAACCTGGAATAATCTTTATTTCCAACTTCATCTGACATTACCTGTGTGAGTTTTAGTGTGTAGATTTTTTTTTTTTTTTGCATAGAAACCCTAAAAATATCATGGAATTTTAAAATGATGTTTTCCAGCCTAGGACAAGAGTATTTCATTGGATGTAGTAAAATAAGGCATTTTATATTAATTTGTGTGCAAATAGATTTTTGTATTGTTTCTTGTCAAGATCACATTACAAAAATTATGTTTTTACACAGTATTTTTGTTGTTTTCCAGTACGAATATAAAAATATTCTTAAACCAACATATATTTAAAAAGCAAAATTACGTTTCTTTTATTTTTTTTCAGAAACATATAAAAATTAAGTGAGTTTATGCTTAAAACAAGAAAGAAAATCCCTCTGTGGGTTACAAAAATAATTGTAATTCTAATGTTTACACAATTATTTTTTATTATTATTTTTCACAAACTCAATTACTTTTGATACCTTTCATTAATTGAATCTCAATTTAATAATGTTTAGATATTTGTACTGGAAAACAATACAAAAATACTAAGAAAAAAAATGAACAGCTCATATGGCAAAAAGCTCAATGAATTATATTTCTGAAATTGAAAATATATTTAGTTTTAACCGTCATATACCAAATTATATTTTAAAATTTATTTCAGGAGCAAGAAAATTTGTATGAATATTTTAATGCCCAAAAATATTTTGGTAGAAAACATAAATATATTTTGAAATACATTTTAGCAAATATAAAAATTTTGGCTGTGTTTTGTGTATTTTTCAAATATATATAGTTTTGCCATATGGGGACTCAGTCTGAATGATTCATTAGCGAATATGTTTTGATTAAGTATCTTCATCAGTACTCATAAACCAGGTTAAAGTGCTGGTAATGTCTTGGTCAAAGCGCGAGGAAACCCTGTAAACAGAGCGTCAGAAACAGATCGTCTGGGAAAGCGTGTCTCCCGTGGCCTCTCACATCAGACGACACAGAGTCCTGCTCCAGGTTTTGCCCCTAATGAGTCGTCAGAGAGCTTTGAAATGTCACTGCTTATGTAACACATGCATCAGATGAACACAGGAGCGAAACTCTTCTGAAGAAAGACAACAGAGGCGTTTATGGCTGCTATCTGACTCCTGTCCTCCTCCTAAGCTCATTTTCTGCCTCTATTCTATGGATTTCTTTCTCCACAAGTTCCCTTCAAAATGAACTGTTCTTAAAATAGAGTATAATTAGTCTGTAAGGGCTTTTATTGATGTTGTGGCAATGCTCTGGTGGATTCTTAGTCGTAGCATCAATAATACGTTTTGCTTCATATTTCAGACATTTTATGCTTCAGTTAAAGATTCCTCTAACAATGACCCTTGTGAATATGATTTATATATAATTGTCCATTTAGAAGGTTTTTTCACCACAATTTTCACTTTAAAAAAAGGTTAAAGGAATAGTTATTTCTTCTGCTGAACACAAAAGATAATATTTTGAAGAATAATGGTCCCCATTACCTTCCATAGTATTTTTTTCTTTACTATGGACATCAGTGGCTACCGAAAACTGTTTGGTTCTCAACATTCTTCAAAATATCTTGTGTTCAACAGTCACAATGTAGTCTAAAATTATTTGATTGGTGGATTGTGATGATCAGACAGAGATGCATTGGTGATCAGATGGTTAAGGATGCGAGCTTGTTGGGAATGATCTATGAAGTTACTGATCAACACTGCTCTGTGAGCGCAGAAAGACAATTAACCTCAGGTTACTTCAGAGAGTCTGTGCATTCAAT
Source organism: Onychostoma macrolepis (assembly GCF_012432095.1). NCBI lineage: Eukaryota > Metazoa > Chordata > Actinopteri > Cypriniformes > Cyprinidae > Onychostoma > Onychostoma macrolepis. The sequence continues at coordinate 31,138,759 of NC_081167.1, read as the reverse complement.
GAGGCATGCAGTGCTGTGGATGAAAGGCTTCTGCTAATTGCCTATTAACACTCAAATCTAGTCAATAATTCTTCACAGATCTGTTATTGTGGTCAAAGAAGGCTGATGACGCTGTAGCGAGTTGCAAAGGTGTTTTGAGTGGCTTTACTGTAGGTGTCTTAAGTCAACACATTATTTTAACTTTAATACAGTTTTCAATTTCAATTTTAAAATATTTTATTGGCATGATTGTGTTTACATAAAGTACATTTCACACAAAACAAGTAATGCCAAGAAAAAGATGTACAACATAACAGTAACAAATAACAACAACAACAAAAAAATTAAATAAGGTGATGAGTAATGAATACAAATCTGAAAAAATATGGGCTTTGATCAAATATTTTTAAATAAATTGTTCTCACAGGCACAGCGCTCTGTTTTTATGCCAATCTGAATGAGGCTGAAACATTTCCAGAGGGATGATGAGTAAGTGTCTTTAAAATGCCAGATTTTAGGATTCAGCTGTTTTCAGACAGAGGTCTCTTCTCATGAAGACAGAAGTCAAATAGCAAATACCAGTAATGGTCTCTCTATCTTTTCATTTTAGACACATAAGAGCCAAGAGTAAAAAAGAAAAAAACAAAAAAAACAAAGTAGCTTAAAAAGATTGTTACTTGAAATAAATATATAATTTTTTTTTTTTTTAAATATTACATAAAATCTCATCTTAATTTAATTATTGGAATATTAAATAAAATATTATTTTATAATAAATAAAATGCTGTACTAAAATAGCTAAATTGAATTTGTATAGCACATTTAAATACAACTAGAGTTGGCCATTGAAACGACAACAGCTTGACTAACAAAATCCAAAAGTTATGAAATACCCAACAAGATACAATTTAAAACACAAAACAGCAGTAAAACAAGGTACAATCAACTACAAACTCAACCACATGCCTGAGCAAGTAAATGCCCTCAAATGTGTGCAAAAACTAACAAAAACACATCAAAAGATTCTAAAACTTTAACTAATCAAATTATTAATAAAAAAATGATAGTATCTCAATGATACTAAAATAACACTGAGCCTATAAAGAGAGAAGAATATCAGCGGAAGGTCCTAAATTAGAGATGATGTCAGACTCTTGTTTGCTCTGACATATGGTGCATCTGTGCCTCGGGTGACTCGAGTTCATGTCCCGACTCCTGCCCATTGCTTTCCATCTCTCCTTATACTGCAATAAATGTTAAAAACTTAATAGTATCATTTAAAAAGAACAGAAATTCATTATGAATAAAAATGGCATTTTGAGCTTAGCAACAGGGGAAGTCAGTGCGCTCAGAGAGGCTGTCTATGGAGATTGTTTCAAATCAGTCACATATGAGGTGAGGTCCATTTCATTAGGGTGCTGCCTATGTAGACAGCAGACCACAAAACAGCTCACTACAGGTTTTGAAACAGCGAAAGTTGGGTTCCAGAATGCTTAAAAATAATTAACGTTTTTTTTTATTCAAAGGTTTTTTTGCAGCGATGGCATTTTTGATTCCCCAAAGAACCTTTCAGTGATCAATTCTTAAGAGAAACACTTTTTTTAGTGTGAAGTACATTTTAATAATCTAAAGAATCTTTTTCCACCAAAGAACCTTATGTGGAATGGAAAGGTTTCATTAATGTTAAAGGTTCTTCATGGAACCACCTTCCAATGAAGACATTTTATTTTTAATATGTGACCCTGCAGCACAAAAGCAGTCATAAGCAGCACAGGTATATTTGTAGCAATAGCCAAGAATACATTGTATGGGTCAAAATGATCCATTTTTCCTTTATGCCAAAAATCATTAGGATATTAAGTAAAGATCATGTTCCATGAAGATATTTTGTGAATTTCCTACCGTAAATATATCAAAAGTTAATTTTTGATTAGTAATATGCATTGCTAAGAACTTCATTTGGACAACTTTAAAAGCGATTTTCTCAATTTTTCTTTTCTTTTTTTGCTCCCTCAGATTCCAGATTTTCAAATAGTTGTATCTCAGCCAAATATTGTCCGATCCTAACAAACCATAAGGTATAAATTCACCCTTATAACTGGTTTTGTGGTCCAGGGTCACGTATAGGGGATTTAAACAATAATTTATATAGTATGTAACATATAGTTTCTTTAAATCAATAGTTTGTAATTTGATTGTTATTCTCAATTAAAGCTGTTAAGCAGTCTTTTTTGTAATGTGATTCACCGCGTAGCTGGTTGATTTGGTTCATATTGGTTTAATGAAAACTTTTTGAAACCTCTGTGTGAAAAACTTCTTGAACAAAGGCCTCTGAAACAGTCTTGTACTCTATATCTATGTAGTTTTTTGTAACTCTTCTGAATGACATCAGTTCCCTGCTAACAAACAGATGCTGTAATTGAGGATATTAAACTACATTTCAGCTTTTCTGCTGTGTCGACAATCGTCTCACACAAAGAACTGTTTGTACTTCTGTGTCTCTTTGTTAATCTATCGGTATCTTTGGAGCATGTGAGGCCGCAGGATGCAATGAACTCCAATTCTTCGACAGAGAATGACAAACCTCTTAACCTCGGGGACTGAGACGGTGTCACAGAGAGCGAGAGATTGGAAAACAAACACAGGGATAAAGGAGGATGCAGAGGAGAGAGAAAATAGAATTTATAACAGGGAGAGACAGAAACAGAGAGGAAGAACCAAAGAGGTGCAAGTGATTCGGAGAGGATGATGAGAAGGGGAGAAGCAGATATGGAAGATTAATCATCAATAAAAGAAGCCAGGGAGAACAGAGCGCGAGAGATGGAGGAGATCGAATCGAAAAAACACAGGCAATTGACAATGTGGAGCCAATTATGTGGCAAACACTCTCGGTGGAAAGTGTGTCTGCATTATGCAGTGCAGCTTCTCCATTAGTCCTGGTGCTCTCTGTTTGGGCCTCGCTGAGGTTTTCTCAACCGTATTTAAAGAACTGCTGCTGTTATTGGCAACTGGACTTGTGAGTCTTGTATCACATTAACGAATTGCCCATTTGAATATTATATCATGCTTTAATTTCTGTTTCGCCGTGATTTGTGTCAGTGTTGCCCAAGCTATAGTGACTCTGCACATTAAACTAGCAAACTAGAATGTATTTCTTCACTGAAATAAACTACACACAATTAACTCTAATTGTGATTTTTGTTTTTAAATAACTATTTAAAAAAGTGTTTATGGTCAAAGGAGAATAATCTTGTATTCTTTTTTTTCTTTTTTTTTTTTAACAGTCTCTTTATTGAGATGTAATGATATATAATACAATAATATTGTAGTTACATCTTTTAACATATGAAAGCCAGGGGAAAAAATCAAAACAAACAAACAACAACGAAAAACAACAAAAAGGAAGAAGAAAAGTAAAACAATAAAACGGCACGTTGTTTCAGGTAGTGACATGATATGGGAATTTGAGAATACAAAACATGCACGCAGGCATACAACTAATGGATCAACAATGGTTAATTTATGCACATCTGTGAAGGGGGATGATGGGATAGGTCAAGTGTCAGACTATATCGTCTTCTCTTGTCTCATTCAGTACATTGCCAAAATCTGAATTTGAGATAAATGATATAAATGGTGTCCAAATATTTTCAAAAGAAGAAAGTTTACCTTTTAACAGGTTATCTTTTCCATCGCTAAACAGAAGGACATGTTATTGATCCACTGTACGATAGATGGCTTTTCCACTTTCTTCCAGTACAAAGCTATTAGACGCTTTGCTTGAAGTATACTAGTATCAACAAGTTTACAACAAGAGTGCTGCCATGGTGTACAATGTTCTCTGGAATAATTCCTAAAATAAAAATGTCTGGTTTCATTGTTTATAGGTACCATCTGAAAAATGAAAAAAGCCACTTTACATTTTTATTTAACCTAACTGGAGTAATATGCGTTCTCATAATCCAGTTGTACTGTATTAATTTGAGATTACTATTAACTGTTTGTAATTGAGCTTTCATACATATTTCTTCCCATACATCCAGGTGAATGTTTACATTTAAATCTTCTCTCCAAGAGGCCAATTTAAATTCCAACATTTTATAAAACATCAATATTAAACCTTTAGATTGGGCAGGTTTTGATAACAGGTCTACAAGAGGTGTTTTATTAGGTTTGGTAAGCTTTGCACCTTTATAAGAAGAAACATAGCTCCTAAATTGAAGGAATTTAAAGAAATGTTTTTTTTTTTTTTTGGAATATCAAATTGCGCTACAATTTGTGCAAAGGACATTAGATCTTTTCCTTTATAGAAATCCTCAATTTTTCGCAGGCCTTTATCAAACCACATCTTAAATCCTGGGTCTGATCTAGCTGGTTTGAACTTGTTCCCCCATATCGGAGTAAAACACGATAAAGTATCGGACTGACCTAAATATTTATATACATCACACCAGACATTAATTGTATTAATAAGGATAGGATTAAAAGATACAATATCTTTGTCTTTTCTGAGAGATTTAATATCTGCCGAATAAAGGTAGAGATTAAGGGGTAATTTTGATTTTATAAAGAAAGATTCAATGTCCAACCAAGATGTATGTGTTTCAGAAGAAAAATAATATGAAGCAGATCATAACTGTGCTGCCCAGTAGTACCACTGTAGATTGGGAAACTGGAGACCACCCCTATTGTAAGGTAAGTATAATAATGATAGACGAACACGAGCTCATTTATTATTCCAGATAAAATCACGAACAATAATCTCCGAAGTGTTGTAAAAAAGGAGGATGGAGGGCAGAGTGGGATATTTTGAAACAGATATAATATTTTGGTAACACTTTACAATAAGGTGTCATTTGTGAACATTAGTTAATGTATTAACTAACATGAACGAACAATGATCAACACATTTATTACAGTATTTATTATCTTTGTTAATGTTAGTTAATAAAAATACAGTCGTTCATTGTTTGTTCATGTTAGCTCACAGTGCATTAACTAATGTTAACAAACACAACTTGTGATTTTAATAATGCATTAGTAAATGCTGAAATGAACATGAACTAAGATTAATAAATGCTGTTGAGGTATTGCTCAATCTTAGTTAATGTTAGCTAATGTAGTTAACTAATGTTAAGTAATGAACCTTATTGTAAAGTGTTACCAATATTTTAGGCAGTACACTCATTTGTATCGTATTTACACGTCCGATTAGCGATATAGGTAAACTTTTCCATCTTTCAATAAATTTAGAGATAGTGTTTAAAAGAGGCTGGTAATTAGCTGAAGATATATGATCTATATTAGACATTATTTTGAAGGAATCTACTACGTTAAATTGTGTTACAGCTGGTAATTGACTATCGTCATTATTCATTAATAGGATACATGATTTAGATTGGTTTATTTTATAACCAGAAAAATTTCCAAAGAGTGAAAGACGGGATGGAATGAGCCAAATTTGTCAAATATATAATTACATCATCTGCATACAAAGAAATACGCAAATCTATTTTGTCTGATCTGATGCCTATTACTATGAGACCTTACTGCAATGGCAAGTGGTTCGATTGCTAAAATAAAAAGAAGGGGTGAAAGAGGGCACCCTTGACGAGTATCCCTTTGAATATTAAAAGCGTTGGAAATTATACTAGTAGTAAGCATTTCAGCCATAGGATGCATATAAAGTATCTTAATCCACTTACAGAAAGTTTCTCCAAACCCAAATCTTTTAAGAACCTCAAATAGATACGGCCATTCCACCCTGTCGAAAGCTTTTTCAGCATCACCAGTCCCCCTTTTGAAATATAAAACATTAAGCAAGGTTCTAACATTATCAAAACCTTGCCTGCCCTTAATAAATCCGTTTGGTCTTGGTGTATTATCTTAGGGAGAAGTGCTTCCAACCTCCTAGCTAAAATTTTACTCAGTATTTTAACATCTGTATTAACTAATGAAATTGGTCGGAAGGATTCACATTTTGTATTTATTTTATTAGGCTTAGGTATTAATGTAATGAGAGCGTATCTTAAAGATTCTGGGAGCACACCATTTGCAAAGGATTCTTTAAACATATCTAAAATTGGTCGGGCAAGTTCTCTTTTAAAATTCTTGTAAAAATATACATTAAGGCCATCTGGCCCCGGTGTTCGACCTGCTGTTAAATCATCAATAGCCTCTGTGATTTCTTCTTCTGTTATGTCTATGTCTAGAGATCTTTTTGTCTCTTCAGAGATAGTTGGTATAGATAAACTGATAAGAAAGGTTGTTTGTGAAATAATATAAAGTCTTAAAAAAGGATTTAAAAGTGTTATTTATCTTTACTGGGTCTACTGTAATACTACAACTATTATCTTCAATAGAATTTATTGTTCTTTCAGATTGTTTTTGTTTAATTCTCCAAGCTAGCAATTTGTCTTATTGTCATAATAATTTTGTCTTAACATCATTAGACTAGCTGCTGCTTTTTTGGCAGATAGTTATATTTAGTTCTAAGGCTCAGCAGTTCCTGGTGAAGAGCTGAGCCATTATTATATGATAAGGTCTTTTCTAGAAGTTTAATTTTAGTATCCAGTTCTGTCAATTCTTTCTTATAGCTTTTGGATTTACTACTTGTGACACTTAGAATAACACCTCTAATGAAGACTTTAAAAGCTTCCCATCTGATACTAGCTGAAGTTTGTGTTGTATTAATATCAAAGTACATATCTATCTGTTGTTTAATATGATTGTTAAATTGATCATCTAGGAGCCATTTAGGATGAAATATTCATTTTGGAGGATTTCCTAGTAATTTAGGATCAATGTAAGTAAGTAATATAGGGGCATGATCTGAAATTACTATAGAATCATAAGAACAATCAGTGATATATGACATAATTGTTGCTGAAATAAGAAAGTAATCAATTCTGGAATAAGACTGGTGTGTTCTGGAGAAGCAAGAATACTGGATATCCTTAGGGTGTAATTGTCTCCATATTTCAACAAGGTTTAAATATTTTGTAAAATAATACAGGGTCTTTCTGGTCTGTTTGTGAGACTGGTCAAGGCCAGATGAACGATCTCTAATCGGATCCAATGTACAATTGAAATCTCCTCCCATCACATAAAACCCAGAAAAGGCGGATAAAGTTAGAAAGAGGTTACTATAGAATTTGGGGATGTCATCATTAGGTCCATAAATATTAACAAGATTCAATGGTTTTGTTAATAAAGTCCCTTGAACAATGAGGTATCTACCTGAAGGATCCTGTATTATCCTATCCATCTGAAATGGAATTGATTTGTGAATCATTGTGATTACCCCTAAATGAACTAAATGAAGATGCAAATACCTGCCCAGGCCATCTATTTCGTATTCTACATATGTCTTTGGGCATTAAGTGTGTTTCTTGAAGAAAAACAATTTTAGACTGAAGTTGTTTTAACCTAGACATCACTTGTTTGATTTTGGAAAGAGTATGTAGCCCCCTACAGTTGCAAGAAACAAATTTAACCCCAATGTTTTCCATCATTTTCTTCTACATTGTGAGATAATCCAACACTCTCCCATATTTTAAAACGGAAAGTCACCTGTACCTTATGAAGATAAAACATAAAACAAACTAGAACTAAAATAAACAACATGATTAAAAACATCATCAAATTCAAACCCTTCACTACTTCTAACTTCCTGAACTAGATCAACCCAGTTTAAAGGGGGAAAAAAACGTAAGATAAATCGCATCGCACTCGAGCCCCGCTGAGCAATTTACATAATCTCCTTATAAGAAATAAAGTCTATTGATTTATTGTTCATTGCTTATACGCAATTTTCTTGAAAGTGAACAAGCACTGAGAAAACAGCACCAGCTTACATGTTCATTAGAAAGTCGTCAACTTCCGATGGACTTTGAAAGCTCGCAGCTTCTTCTTGACTTTGTCAAATTGCCTCCGTTGCTCGTTTACTTCAGCAGAAAGGTCTGGAAAGAACATGATTTGGTGATTTTGGAACAGTACATCTTTCTTTGCTCTGGCCGCTTGCATCACGCGCTCCTTGTCTCTGTAGTCCAAGAACTTCACAATCATCACTCTCAGGGGAAGACTTCGCGTCCGCTGCAGTCTTTCGCATATAACCGATCCTTTTTTTTTTTTTTTTAACTTGAGGAAGTCATATTTATATCTCTAGTCATATCTTTATATTACAATTTTCAGACAGATGAAACATCTTAAAGGAATAGTTCAGCCAAAAATGGAAATTCGCTGAAAATGCACTCACCCTCAGGCCAAATCCAGCATTAAGACATTTATAATTTCAAAGCTTTATTTTCAGCAAAAATTTGAGTCCACAATCCATAATAACGGTTCCTCCAGTGAAAAAGTGGCCTGGTCTGACTCAAAAATTGCTGAGACACTGATGCAGCGACACATTTCTACAAATCTGATGAAGAAACAAACTCATCTACATCCAGGATGGCCTGAGAGTGATCACATTTTAACAAATTATTATTTTTTTGCTTGAGCTATTATTTTAAACATGAAACATGCTTTTCAAGAATGATGCATTAGTGAGATCTTGAGATTATTTTGCATATGTCGCATTTGCTACCATGATATTGTATTTTACATATCGACATTATATCATCAACAATGGTGTTATGAACTTTTATGATCTAGGAGAATAGAATGTAACATTGCATAGATGTAACACATCATTCAGACATGAAATTACATCTGGAGGTAAGCAGATGAACAGAAGCAACCATGATGAATGAACTAAAATCCTCATCAGTCAAGCATTACTTAAACCCATATTATATCGTTTATATTACAACTTTTACTTTTTCAATTTCGCATGATAGCAGCTAATTATGAACATCTATGCAAGGTCAGTCACCAGCACTTGATTTTTACCAGCTTCTCCTCTATCAATAAAAGCAGATTCCTTTAAGTGCTGCATAATTCAGCGCTACTAGATTTAGACATTATAAGGTCTTCAGAGCGCGGCGGCTGCTGTTGTTGTGGTGGATACGGTGTGATGTTGAATTCATGAAACTCTTGTCACAGCAGAGGCAGATGCCAGATGGAGGGTAGACGCTTCATTTTCTGCCTTTCCCCCCAAAATTTCCTCTTAGCAGCATCTGAGCAGAGATCTCAAGTGTCTTTGATGTTTAATGCATAGGGATGCCTTGTGCCTGGGGATAAAGAGGACTAGTCTGTCGAGAGAGTGAGGGGGATACAGTCCGGATTAGTGCGTGGGACTGGATCGGATGTGATGTATTTATCAGTGACAAAGGAATCTTCATATTCATGCTGTGTGCAAACTAAGGCTGAATATGCATTGAATACAGCACAGAGACCACCAGCTTTGACATTTTGTTCTCGCTTTAATATTGTTTGAAACCTGCATTTATGGATTCAATTTACTAGCCTAATTCAAAATAGTCATGCCTATTATTCTATTTTGCAGTAAAAATTTAATAGTAATGCAAATAGCACGTAAAAACGTGTGTTTTTGCTTTACATCAATTTAGGAAAGGATTATCTGTGGAACATGTGTAAGAAGAAACTGTAACTAAAGCATTGAAAAGACGCTAATTTCTTGCTCATCCACGTTTGTGCTTAAATAATAATTTCCAGAGCTTCTGTTAAGCGTTAAACACACAACGACAGAATTAATGTCACTTGATTAACCTCAGAGTAATAACAAAACAACACTGATTGCAAACACTTCATTAGACAGCAACGGTGACAATAAACCATCATTTATCTACGTATAATGTCAAAACATACCGCTTAAATTAAACATGCCTGAAGACTCATGGACATTGTTAAGAAGTAATCAGAAACCACAAAGGAAGCGCAGAGTGAGTTTCAATTCCTGCATGAATCTCAATTCATTAATTAAGGTTACAGTTTGATTAATGATAGGGTGTGTGTGGACGAGAGAGAGTGAGAGAGAGAAAACATTACAACTCACTGAACATACTGTACGTATATCTCTCACAGCCTTGCTTTCATTTATAAGTTTGACATTTACTGAAATCAAATGATAAATATATTTAGAGTATCGAAAGTTTTCTTCTATAATGCATGAAGGACACATTTTAAGAAAACTAAATCTGAAGAATCTGCATCATCATGTTTACACAACAGCAGATACAATTTTCAGTGCATTTGGTAGAAACTTTTATCAAAAGCGACTTGCACTCAATTTAAGGTAAACAATTTGATCAGTTCACACATTCCCTGCACTGTAAAAAAAAAAAATTAAAAAAAAAAAATTAAATAAAAATTAAGGCAACCAGCTTCAGCAGATTTTTGAGTTTGCTCAACTTATTTTTGTGGGATATTCTCAAATTTTTGTTGTATAAACTTAAAACGACAAGTTGAGAAAACTCAAAAATCTGCTGAAGCTGGTTGCCTTAAAATTTTAAGTTGGCTCAACTTTTTTTTTTTTTTTTACAGTGTTGAACCCATGACCTTGGTGTTGCTTTATGATCTAATGTTGAACTAAAGAAATAGATGTTCACACACAGTTTGGTTACAAAAGACAAACATATTCTATAACTAAACGTGACTACCTGAATGTTTAGGAGATAAAAACACATTTTGAGAGTGATTTTGGCTGATGTGTGATGACAAAAATATATTCTAGGAATGTTTTGCCAAAGTTCCCATTAAGTTATGAAAACATTTCTGAATGTTCTATGAATGTACAAAATGTTCAGTTTTTTAAAAACAGTTTTTGTTATGTAAACGTTAAGGGATATTACTTCTCTGAACATTCTGAAACATAAAATAAATAAATAAAACAAACGTTAAAGGAACACATCACACTAAAACCTTTCATAAATGAAACATTCCATAGACAATATAGATATTTTTGTTGTGCTATTGTTTTGAGAATTAGTAAACGGTAGATAACATTAATAAAACGTTCTATTAAAATTTCTGGCAGGGTTAGGGTTAGTTTGTTAATAATTTTGAGAACTTCCTTGTTGGGTGGGTTATGAACTGACAACTAGTTTCACTCCTGTCAACCTTCACATGTATACAGAGTTTTTGAACACATTCAGATGATGAAAGCAGCAGGGGTTGCTCTAAATCTCAATAGTTTGAAATATAATTGCATTCCTTTCAATAACAATACAGATATTTACTATGGTTCTATCTGTCACTATGGTTACAGGCGTTAACTTGGTTACCTGCTCATCATAGACAGCACCCGCTCTTGTGTTCAAGTAGTCACACTTGATAGTAAACACGGCTGTGCTGTCAATCACAAACACCGACTGAACGGATCTCTCGTGAAGCGTCGGAAAAAAGCAGGAGGCGCGTGATTAGCGCAAATCTCTCCAGCTCAGAGCGCGCGCGGGGGATTCAGTTGCTCTCACGCTGCTGCTGCACAGAAGCTGGCTCCAAACGCGCGTCCCGAAACCGGAGTAAAATACTGCTTTTATCTACTTTTATTGGATGTTAAGTGAAGCTCAATGCCTCTGTGGACTCGGTTGGTCAGCTCATCCTGATATTTCTGAGAAATGCCCGTTTATACACGGATCCACAGGTAAGAGAAGCGCTTGAGATTCTGACTGGATTTCTGTTACGCATGGTTGTGCGTTACGCAGTTACTTTTACCGTTAAAAATAGTACGTTTTTAATTAGAATAAGCAAATTACATATTCCTAAATGAAATTAAATTAAAAACATATTCGAATGAAGCTTTGTTCTTGTCAAATCCTGATATGTTTTGATGGCTTGAGTAAGTTAGTCTTATCCAACGTAAACAAGAATGTGTAATATTGAATTCACACAACAGTTTGAGCAGTTTAATCTATGTAAATCGCAGTTTTATTCGGTTATCCATTTCAGACTGAATACATGTGAACATATGTGTCCATATGTTGCTGTATATTGTTATACAATGTAAATATGCCTATGTGTCACATGCCTTATGTTATGTAGATATTAAAGCAGAAAGAAACTTGTTCATTTGGGCGTTAGAGCGGTTTGGCTGGCATATGTTCATGCTTTCTTGTTATAGTCATGGGCAAATTCACTTTAATGGCACATTATGCAGTTGATTGTTTCATTAGATTTGGATAATGTGATTGGTTTTCTTGTGTTATTATCTTTTAGTGCATTTCATGTTATTGTAATTGCACTGTGTGAAGTGCTAATCTTGCATGTCGACAGATAATGCGTTCTGCCTAAATATAAATTATTTGTACATTTCCATTGCTTTTGGGACAGATTTTCTCTCTCTCCAAAATTGGCAAGGAGCAGTTCATCCTATAATTTAGCAGATCACATGGTTTGTATTAGTATATGGCCATAAGATATGATATAGTGTTATAGTCATGTTGTATGTGCTGAAGTCGGTCCCTCAGCGGCTCTTGAGTCAAGCATGACATGCAGAGCAAATGTAGGAGTGGGAATGAACAGGATTAACATAAATGATGTTTTTTTTTTGAGTTATGGGGAACATCGTCTCAACTTATCATCAAAATTCCAGAACTGGGATTTTGAGAGTGTCACATTCCCCCGTCACATCCGGAGAGATTGACTGTGAGAGGATGGAGAGGTTGATCAGGCTCTAAGAAAATTGCTGAATTCTCATATTGGACCTGGCTTTACTACTTCTGGAAAAAGTGGATCATGTAGAGATTTATATATAGAGTTAGTTTGAATCAGGGCAGTGGTGTATATATATATATATATATATATATATATATATACATTTAGTAGAGTTTTGCTCATACTTTAGTGCAACTATTAAAGGAATAGTTCAGCCAAAAATGAAAATTTACTGAACATGTAGGTCATCCAAGATGTAGATGAGTTTGTTTCTCCATCAGATTTGGAGAAATGGATGCTCTGCAGTGAATGGGCACCGTCAGAATGAGAGTCCAAACAGCTGATAAAAATATCACAATAATCCACACCACTCCAGTCCATCAGTTAATGTCTTGAGAAGACAAAAACTTAAACAAATCCATCAAGGCGTTTTTAACTAAAATACAAGTCCATAATCCTTAAAGCACTTCCTCCAGTGAAAAAGTCCATCTCCTGTGGTGTCACACATCAAAACCAATCCACCCAATTATTTGTTTTGAGCTGTTTTGAAGCTCAAAGTTTAAAGGCAGATTTTTGCTCCTAAGTGAAAGTTGTAGAAACCAGACGGTTAATTGTGGTTTTAAACAACTCTTTATGGTCAGTACATGACAACACTTCATGTTTCTTAATTCTTTACACATTTCCAGTCATTTTTCCTTAAAATAAATATCTTAATAGAAAAAAATTGTTTCTTATTTTTCTTCATGTTGTAATGAGTGATATTGTTTCAAATCATGAAACGGGCTTTTGTTGCCTGACTTTGATGATGCATCTCTTCAGCACAGATTTAATACATGCATACATTAATACTATTCTAAAATTCACTATGAATATTCAAAATTTCTGCCACAATACCATGGTGCAGTTAGTGTTACTACAGAAAATTCTTGGTAAATGATGGTGATCTGTAGATTGAAAAGCCTCGTTGCGCACAGTGTTTCTCCTGTTTGTCAGCACGGTTTCATCTGGCTTTAAACTAGTTTAAATGACCGAGTCATTTGTGTTGTTCGCTGAATTCAAGCGCTTCACACTGGGTCTCACAGCGCTGTTTACTGCTTGCGTGACCGAGACTCATCAGCGAGTAAACGTATCTGCTCTATTGAGCTCGCAACCGCTGCGCTGCCGTTTGAACTTTGAGCCGAGCGGATAAATGGTTTGTGTGGCACCGCGATTCAAATGAGTCACGCTGTTTCGTTCCGCTTGTTGCACATAAACATTATATTGAACATTTATCTAACTCTTGATATTGTTTTATCGAGGAAAATAATATCGAGATAATTATTATTTAATTATTTAGTTCAGTATTTTTAAAACGTACAATATTTCTGACTCCACTTGAAGGCCATTTAAGTGGTAGGATTAATGATTTTCACCTTTTAATTGTTAATTGTCCAGCAAAGTGCATCTCATCTCTTGGTAAAGCACCAGCACACCTGATACTCAACAAAACCCATGATTTCAGGAATCATTCATGTCTGGAGCAGTTTATTATACTGTAACCCTTAAATATTAATATTGAATAGAGTGATGCTTGGCAATCTAATTACAGCATTTTTACCTGCTGGGGTGTCATAGGGCAAACCAGCACTCTAGTAAAGTCATAACTAAATCCTGAGTAACAGTTGTGTTGAATGATGGCCGTATTCTGTCCTACTGAAGGTCAGGAACAAGGTAACAATGAAGCCACCGCAGGGACACGGGCTATCATCATTGATGGCCTCTGAACAGCACTAACTCCATCAGTCTTACAGGCTTGATTGGCCATCAATCACGTCTTCTCCGGACGGCTCGGTGGGAGGTTGTCATGTTGCTCTACGTGACCATCCCTCCGTATCTCACCGAGCAGAGGATGAATCTCTTTGGCTCTTTCTCCATTTTTAGCTGTGTGGGACTCATCTTGATTTCAGTTTTCTAGCTCCTCTGTCTTGACCTTTGGGTTCTTTGCAAACTTGAGTGACAAATCTAGCAGAAAGTGTGACAGCCGATCCATTATTTCTCCTCATACGTCCTCCCCTGTGTATAAGCCCTCACTTGAATGAAAGATCCTCTGGGATTTTGCACTGTTGGAAGAAGCTAAGTTTCTGGATTGAGGTGTTCCCATCCATCAGGTCGGAGTTACCGTAAATCTGTGAAGATGACAACTGAGAAATAATACAGATTGGCTCAGATTTTTGGTGATTATTTTGTTATAAATCCTAAGAGGGCAATGATGTCTAAATGTAAGAGTTCCAGTTTTCTTGAAATCGGGGGTTTTTTTTACCCGCAAATTCCATTTGATTTTTACCCCCAAATTCTGTGTTTTCCATTGAAATGTTTCTGGATTCAATTTTTAATGACTTAATCAAACCACATTGCTAATCAATTAAATTCATTACACTAAATTTTATAATTTATTAAAACTTTCAAGAGCGGCCTTTGAAATCTCATTTTTTTCCCAAATTCTGTGTTTTTTGTTTTATTTTTCTGGATTACATTTTTAATGGCTTAATTCATTTTTAATCATCAAAACATATTCCTAAACAATTAAATTCATTACACTTTTACAATTTTAATATTTATTCAAACTTTAACAATAAGAGGGACCTTTAAAATCTGGTTATCTGGTTTTTCTTTTTGTTTTTTAAATTTTTATTTTTCTGGATTCTGTTTTTAATGGCTTAATTCATTTTTATTAATTGAAACGTGTTTAATTAATTACATTCATTAAACTTTTGCCACTTTATAATTTATTAAAACTTGAACAATAAGAGGGGCCTTTGAAATCAGTTTTAATTTTTTCCCAAATTCTCTGTTGTTTGTTTTAATTCCCCTGGTCTTAATGCACATGTATCGTTGAAAATCGTGGTAATTACATTAATTCATTACAGTCTATTTAATCAACTCAATCAATCTGCACAACAGGTTAGTATATACATTATAAAATGGATGAAAACATTTCTTGATTGTGCTGTTCCTTAATTTCACTTATGTTTAATTTTAGTTTTTTTTTTACTTGTCATATATTTAATTTTGGTGGGCCCTACTTTTGATTTATTCATCCAAATTCTATGACATTTATACTGTAAATTGCATTTTTATGACTTATTCTGTGGCTCATTCTGAAAATCATAGAGCCTGCATACTTATTTGTGTCCATGTGTATGCATATTTGTTGTTTGCATTCTGTGAAGTGTTCTGCTAATTTATACGGTCAAGGTAACTGTGACCCCTGCTAGGGCTGGGCGGTATATTGAGTTTGTACGATATATATCGATATTTTCTTTATAAGCAGTATAAAGGCTTACATGGTTACATTCACTTTATTTGTTTTCATAGCCTTTAATATGTATTGTTTTGTTGGACAACATTGGGCGGTGAAATATATATATATTAAATAAAAATAAAAAAAAAATCCAAATAAAAAAACGAAAATACCGAGATACATAACGTATATCGCAAATTGGCCAAAAAATACAGAGATATTAATTTTTGCCCATATCGCCCAGCCCTAACCCCTGCGTCTCGCTGCTGTTTCCAGATGCCAGCAGATGGGCACATTATAGATGAAGCAGCAGGTGGCTCGTTTGCTCTGACTGATTAAAACTGATGTGCTCCCTGGCACAAGTGCATTATGGGATTTGGAGTCAGTGCTGTCATATTTGATCCTGGCTCATCTCTGTATCCTGTTGCATTTTCATTCATATACGGTGGTGAATGTGTGCGTCGTGATAGATGAGAGTTCAGGCTGTATCTGTAGATCTGTGTGTAGGTCTTTAGGGTGAATGCAAACACTGATATGATGCTTGCTCAGACTTAAATCTTAAATTAGTCTGTAGTTCTTAATGTGCAGATTAAGCACACAAACAAATAATGTTTGTTAATGATATCCTTTCACATAAACATGTATTACTGCTCATCACTGTCCACACTTTTGTTGGCGATGAGAATCCATCTATTGCATGTATTTGGATGCTTAAATGAATAGCTCATTAAAAAATAATTTACTCGCCTTCATGTTGTTCCAAACCTGTATGACTTTCTTTCTTCTGCGGAACAGGAAAGACATTTTAAGAAATCATTGTTTTTTGCCCATTCAGTGGAAGTCAATTTTGGAAGTGCATGTTGTTTGTTTCTCAACGTTCTTTAAAGAATCTTCTGTGTTGTGCAAAAGAAGAAGAAAAAAAAAAAACTAATACAGGTTTAAAACCATGTGAGGATGAATAAATAATGATTTCATTACCATTTTTAAGTGAATTCTAAATGTCATTTTATCATTTTTTTTCTTCACTTTTGTCACATTTCTTCATCATATTTGAAGTCACAGTGTACCTGAGTTGAATCAGATTTTGGTGATTTGGTGATTTTTGCTAATGTTAGTTAAGTCTAATCTAACACAAACGGCATAAACTGTTGTAATTTATGTTTACAGTCATGCGAGTTGTGCTTTGAGTATCACTGTATCAATCACTGCATGTTCAGGGTTGCAGGAGTGTCTTGTGTATCTTGTGTGTTTTTGTGTATTCATGAATATTTGGGGAATCATTCCCATAGATCAGACCTGGGCATTGTACGGCTCCCGGGCCACATCTGGCCCTCTGGCTATCCTTCACCGGCCCGCATGAGGTAATTCGTGAATTAAACGTCAATCTCAAATAGATGTAATTAAGTGCACGCAATACAACCACGCTGCTTTTATTTTCAAGGCAACAGCTATTATTATTAGGCCCTATTGGTATTATTAATATTATTATTGTTGTTGTTATTATTTAATTTACATGGCCTATACGTCCGTTCGTGTGACCGTATCTCAAATATGTTTGCGTCCATGTAGGACAGCTTTCAAAAAATGTGAGTTTGCCGTTAGCCCTTAAATATGCTAGCTAATGTAAAGAATTTCTTATTTTTGTCTAAATATTTTTCTTCATTACACATCTTGTTTGGTCTTATTTCATATTATTGTATGTTGAAAATAACCTAATTTACTTTGCTATGCAGATGCAAAATGTGAAACTGCAGTCTAAGCTAGCATTTTTATAAATATTTCTAAGATCTTATATATTCAGCGTATTTTACTTAACCTGTTTTGTATCTTAATTATTTAATCCATAAATTAGTCATTAAAACAGGTTTTTTATAAGAGTGACATTCGTTTAATTTTGACAATTACAATGAATGATCAACAATAAACAATAATGATCAATGAATTGGAGCAGGTCCGTTAGATCATTTTAAAACGTCAAATAGCCTTCGATTTATAGGTTATAACTGCGTCTGTCTCGGATGTAGACTGGTGAAGATTTATTTTAATAAACCTGTTTGTGCGGCGTATGGAAGCACCTGTATGCAAGGAGGCGCCCGCGCAATGAGTTGCATTTGTGACAATGAAACAATTTAAAATGAGTTCAGAACTGATTATATTTCTGTAAACTCATAATAACAACAAAACATTACTTTGTAAAATAATGAAAACAAACAGGACGCGCTTTCTGCCATCTCTGAATTTGGAGCGTGTTACAAAAAACCCCCCGAAACTCCCCGAAGCGTATGGCTGCCTCACAGACATGTGAAATATATCTATAGAACGTTTTAAAAACTTTTAAACAAACCAATTCAAAAACAAATATTCCCTGATTATTGCAATCTGTATGTAGGTTGCATTTCTTTCTAAAGGCGCGTCCAGTATGGACATTATTTATTATTGTGCATTTCATCTTTGCAGCCGACAAGGACTCATAAACACTAGTTTATTACCGTATTGACCCGAATATAAGACAATCTTTTTTTCTTGGAAATACATGTGAAAAACCCGGTCGTCTTATATTCAGGGTCTAGACTTTGACATGTCAATAATACACCCACAACAATAGGTGGCGCCAAATACGCGTAAAATAAGTGTGCCATGAAATACATAATGTAATGTGTGTTGTAAAGATCGCGAGTGAAAACAAAAGAAAAAGAAAAGCTTATAGCGACAGATAGGGCTGCACAATTAATCGAATTTCTAATCGCGATTACGATTATGGATGCCACGATTACATAAGCGTTCAAAGCCGCGATTACAAAAATAAATAATTAAAAATGCCCACTTGCATTATTCTGTGTGCTTAAGAGGTGTTTGCAGAGCGGGGTTTAACAAACTCAAACACACTGGATAAAATACATTTTGTCTAACTGATAGTCGTTGTCACTCTGTTGCGCATGATAGATATGTTAAACGGCAAACGTGAACTGTGCACCACACGGACCTTTTATCCGCTCGCCTCAAAAGAAAACAGCGCAGCGTGAGCTTAGAGCGCATGCGTTTATTACAGCGACCAGTCGCGATCACATGCTAAATAAACAACGCTGTGAAATCCAGTAAGAAATCCAACGCAAGAGTTCTCCAGTACAAATCACGTCTCTTTAATTTAAACTAGTTTAAAGCCAAATAAATCGGAGCTGTTATTCTCATCAACAGTGATGCAGAAAGCAGCAGAAACAGTGCAACAACGATCCAGTTAGAAGACGTTTCAATCCACAAATCACCCTCATTTACCATAGTTTTACTGTAGTACCACTAATGGTAACAATGGTACAGTGGCAGAAAAGTAGGATATTCATATTGAGTATTATTATATAGTAATATACTAAATATGTTAAAGGAGTAATGGAATATATTTACATTATTTTGTTAATTATTCTATCAGTTGATGTGGATTTGTAATTGACTGAATGTCTTTAGGCTACTGTTATTCAATGGAAACACCATAGAAACCATATAGTTAGGCTACTTTTTTACCATGGTAATGAGGTGCTGCACTTTTGGTTATGTATAAAAGATGAGGCTGTTGCAGTTTTCACAATGGTACTGTCAAATGTTCATCTGCATCCCAACTCAAGCTCCTGCTCCTCTGAACTCAAGCTCCTGTTCTAATGTGCATTTGTAAGAGACAAAACTTGTAATATTACATGTTCAGTGCTACCAAATCAGGTGCTGGTGCCACTGCTCTCGAATGTTAGTCTGGAGCCCTGATAATATAAATTGTACTGTAAAATGTTACTGTAATTTGAAAGTTCAGGAAGAGTGTTTTCAGCCTATTTTAAAATATATATTTTATGCAAAAAAAAAAAATATATATATATGGCATGCAGCTTCAAACAATGGCATACATCTGTTCAAAACAATCGTTATTAATAATCACAGATACAATCTCAAGGGAATAATCGACAATTATGATTTTTGTCATAATTGTGCAGCCCTAGCTGCAGAGTCGTGACTGTCATGTGACTGATGGGACCGAACTTCCTCTGTAAGTGATTTTAAAATAGAAGACAGTACCCAGATTAGAAGACTACAATAAGATTTCACTTCTACTGTTAATATAATTTTTGTAGGCTATTATGAGATGGATAGCCTAAATGTTATATAAATCAGATGAGCTACCTCTTATTTTTATGGTATATCAAAAAGTGTATTTTTTTAAAATATGAATGTTGGTACATTTTACCAGTATTTACCATACCTTCAAAACAAAAATTTTAATAGGAAAAATATGCAATATGAAAATAATTTAAGAAAAAAAAAAAAGTGTTTTACTGAGAAAAAAAACAAGATTTGGTACATCTGGAAAAAGGGGGGTCGTCTTATATTCGGGTCAATACGGTAATAAGTAATTCAAATATCTCCTTTTTTCTCGACACATTCTAGGGGTCGACCGATTATTGGCCTGGCTGATTATCGGCCAAGCCGACTATCGGCGCCGATCTTAAGCATTTTTATGATTATCGGTATCGGTCATTTTCAAAACCGATGTGCCGATAAAATTAAGAGCTTTAAGAAAATTAAGCTTCTTTTGCACCTTAAGAGGTCCTCATGGCAACCCATCAAAATAAAAGTTTGGTTTATCTACTAATACTACTACAACAATTACAACTTTTGTTTAAAAGAATAATCACACAATACGATATTTCTTCCATGTTTTAATTTTAATGGTAAACCCATTTGTTTGCCAAAAAATAGAGTTTAACTCTCATTTGATTAAAAGATAAATAAAATTAATGTTTTATGGCTTCATTTGCACTGCACTGTAAATTAAAACTAATGGAAATTACTGTCACATAGGCCAAGATTAAGATACTGTCACATAGGCCAAGATTAGGACGACAGATAGAATTATGAATTATGAATATCTCAATTCACAAGTCTGTGTCATCTGCTATATTTTTCAGATGCGCTTGTATCAAACTACTGTATATCGATATAAACGGTATTGCCTCATACCGTATCGCTTATAAAGAATATATCGATATATCGTACAAACTCGATATACCGCCCAGCCCTAATACCCACTAGACATCTCTGTTAAAGTTTTTAAAGCATTTTATAGCTATGCGTTTCCATAGTCTGATTAATTCCACTTTCAGAACTGTCTCGTCCGTAGCGAAGAATGTCCGTCCGTAACATTGATTTTTCCTCTGAAACACAAAAACTAATATATTGAAATATGTATATTTTACGTTTTGTGAATAGTCAACCCTTTCCATTCGGCAACTATTGTTGCCTCTGGGCTGTGCATTGTAAATCACAGAAAGTCTACAAAATACGTTGTCTCCCAAAAACTCTGTCTTTTTTTTTTTCGTCATGTCCGTAACGCATGTGTATTTTCCTCATCTAATAAAATACGTTTATAGACTGATACTTTACTGATGTCTGGACTGTACTTTCAGGGGTTTAGAAAAATATAAAGAGATGGTTCAATATATTGGTAATGAATACATTCTATGAGAATTTATGTTTCAGGTTTTGACTGCGAATGTTACGTCCATAATCTTTGAAATATTTGATTTTTTGTACAAAGTTGTGATGGTAGTTTTTGAAACACTGCAAAAAAAAAAAAAAAAAAAGAGTATAGTGATTTCAAATAGTTCATTAAATAGTGATATAATTGTGTGCTCACCATTTTTATTGTATGATTGTAGTGTTTCATATACTGTTTTATATAAAGAGATATAAAATATATTGGGTAGAACTGAGTTAAGAGCAGAAGTCCGGCCCTCTGCAACCGCCCAAGTTTCTCATGTGGCCTCTTGGGAAATTAATTGCCCACCCCTGCCATAGATAAATGTGGTTGTCGTTCTTGGTTTGCAGTGTGTTTGTGACCCTAGAGTCATAAGTAGAGCTGATCTCTAGTGGAGAGAAACTTAAATTAGTCACATTGGGGTCATTTTAGAAAATGCCGGGTGACCGAAGCCAGTGAGTAACTGCCTTGGTAAGAATTGACCTAATGAATATTAAAATTTTCTTTTGATGTGCAGAAACCATCAGCCAAAGTGATGTGTTAGACCAGACTCATGTCTGACTAGATGAATGAGGTTTAAGTGTTAGTTAAAATATAAGTGCTGGTCAGTGTTTATCTCTTTTGGCCATGGTGCTGTTGATTCAGAAACAGATATTGTTTGTTTTTAGTGGATACAATTTTTTGATATGTATGTCAGATATACCAGTCCAGGCAGTTAATGTTTAATTGTAAAAGTGCTGTACATTTCTAAGTATAGAAAATACATAGTATTTGTTTTGTACACCTTAAATGGAAAGTAAATTGCTTTGGATAAAAAATGTCTGCCAAATGCATAAATGGAAATCTTTATTTTAAGTTCTATTTTTAATTAATGTTCTTTTGTCTATATATTTCTGTACTTAATATAAGTTGATTTATAGTCTACATTTTTTACTTTATAAGCATGTATGATCAATAAAAAATAATTAATTATTCTCTCCTCATATTAATATATTGAATTAGTTTTTATTTAAATATTTTTTGTTTAAAATAGTTTTGCGGTGTTTTTTATTTTACTTGGCTTTTTAAAATATGTCTTTATAGTTGTTATTAATTAATAAATACATTTCAGTTTTAGTGTTAGTTATCAGGTTGAACTAAATGAAAATGAGAAATACTGCTTTGGCAACTAGCTTAAATTAAAATCTATTTATGTAAAATAATAATAATAAATATTTAAAAAACTTTAACTAAAATTTTATATGTACAGTCATGGCCAAAACTATCGACACCCTTGGCAAATATGATCAAAGAAGGCTGTGAAAATTAATTTGCATTGTTAATCCTTTTGATTTATAAAAATCTAACCTTTCATTGGATAATAAGAATTTAAAATGGGGGGAAATATCATTATGAAATAAATGTTTTTCTCTAATAAACATTGGCCACAGTTAACGGTACCCTTTTATTCAATACTTTTTGAAACCTCCATTTGCCAGTTTAACAGCTTTAAATGTTCTCCTATAATGCCTGATGAGGTTAGAGACACCTGACAAGAGATCAGAGACCATTCCTTCATCCAGAATCACTCCAGACCCTTTAGATTCACAGCTCCATGTTGGTGCTTCTTCTCTTCAGTTCACTCATGTTCTACAGGGTTCAGGTCAGAGGACTGGAAAGGCCAGCAGAAGCTTGGTTTTGTGCTCAGTGACCCAATTTTTGTGTTGATTTTGAGGTTTGTTTTTGGATTATTGTACGGTTGGAAGATCCAAACATGGCCCATTATAAGATTTCTAACAGAGTCAGTCACTTATTGATTTTTTATCTGTTGGTATTTGATAGAATCCATGATGCTGTGTGTCTAAACAAGATGTTCAGGACCTCCAGCAGAAATATAGGCCCACAACATCAAAAATACAGCAGTATATTTCATTGTACACATGGGGTACTTTTTATCCCTGTGTTCACCAAACCCATCTTGAGTGTTTGCTGCTAAAAAGCTCATTTTTTAGTTTCATCTGACCATAGAAGCTGACCATTTGAAGTTCCAGTCGTGTCTGATAACTGAATATGCTGGAGTTTGTTTTTGGATGAGTGAGGAGAATTTTTCTTGAAACCCTCCCAAACAACATGTGGTGATGTAGGTGCTGTTTGACAATTTTTTTTAAGGTTTTCTGACCCCGAGACTCAACTATTTTCTGCAATTCTCCAGCTGTGGTCCTTGGAGAGTCTTTAGCCGCTCAAACTCTCCTTCTCACCGTGCATTAGGACGATATAGACACACATATTCCAGGCAGTTTCCTAACATTTTATGTTGATTGGAAATTCTTAATTATTGCCCTGATGGTGGAAATGTGAATTTTCACTGCTCTAGCTCTTTTCTTAAAGCCGCTTCACTAATTTGTGAAGCTCAATTATCTTTTGCTGCACATCAGAAATATATTCTTTGTTTTTTCTCATTGTGATGGATGATTAAGGGAATTTGAGCTTTGTTTTCCCTCCTATTTATATTTCTGTGAAACAGGAAGCCATGGCTGGATAATTTCATGTTCATAATCACCCTGGAGAGCTCAAAATTGTGAATATGAATGGGAATATACTTCAGCGATATTTTACTCATAAGAATTTCTAGGGGTGCTAATAATTGTGTCCAATGTGTATTAGAGAAAAACATTTATTTCATAATGATATTTCCCCCCATTTTAAATTCTTATTATCCAATGAAAGATTAGATTTTTGTGTTTTTAGTTTTAAATAAAAGATCAAAAGGATTAACAATCCAGATTTATTTTCACAGCCTTTTTTTTTTTTTTTGATGTTATGTATGAAAAAAAAAAATGTTGATAACAAAAAAAAAAAATCAGTCTATGGACACATGTAAACCTGGTCTTATCATCCTTACTGCATATTGATTGGTCTGTTAATCCCAGTTTGTGTCTTCTTAATGATGATTCTGGTCTCTGTATAAGTTCAATGCAAAAGAGAATGTTGTTTGCTGGTTTTACAGCTGCGAAGAAGACAATAATACAAAACTGGTTTACACCGCACATGTGTGGAAAAACATATTGGATCCGTAGCCTCCTGCAAATAGTGACTTGTGAATGTACAACAGCACGAATCAATGGGGCCAAGCCTTCTACCATTGATGCTTGGCAGTGCTTTCTCTTTGATATACGTGACTGTATAAAGGAGTGACTTTTGTGTTTTTCTTGTCCTTCCCTCTCTCCCTCCCTTTGACTGGACTTTGAGATATTGAGTATGTGTCTGTTGTTGTTGTTGTGTTTTTTATTTTGTTTTTTATTTTATTTTTTATTTTGGATGTTATGTATGAAAAATAAAAAATGTTGATAACAAACAATGCAGATTAATTTTCACAGCCTTCTTCGTTCATATTTACCAAGGGTGCCGATATTTTTGGCCATGACTGTATGTACACACATACACAACACCACACATTTTATTTTATTTCAGTTAAAGTTTTTATTTATTTATTTTATTTATTTATTCTTTTTTTTTTTAGTTAACTATAACTTTGATTGGAATACACCTACTCTGGTCTGTGTTTTGCTTGTTAATATTAATATGAACTTTATCAATAACCATGAATTTTTACAAATATCAACGGTTTATGATAAAGGTACAAAAAGTTGTAATTATTCTCACCTCACACACATTAATTGGACTGGGATGCATTACTTCTGTTCTGCATGTTGCGCACGGTTTAGTTACTCACGTTAAAATTTTGAAGACCGAGCATCTGTTTTGGGCTTGAAAACCAGACGAGTATCTATTCTGCCATTTCTGCACCCAGCCGCATGAGCTAGACAGGTGCCGGTCAAAGCTCATGGAGAAATGTGCTTGGTTTTCTGGACTGTGTGTGCTTAAGTGTAGAAGTGTAATGGCGTGAGTCATATTCACTTGCTCTTTAAGGCAAGAAAGTGATGAAAAGAAGACGACAGGACATTAGATCAAACCGTGTCACATGATGCCACACTTTTTCCCTCCTTTCGCCCTTTTCATGTTGACTCAAACTCAAAAGTCACACTTGCACCAATCCAATTTCCTCAGGCACTGGCTGCAATCCGCTGCAAACTCCTGGTGAGCCAGACAGACGCATATCAGCCTGGATCTGATTACTGTGTGTGATTGTGTCCGAGGACGCAGATATGGCAGGATTTCTGCGCTATCTATATGTGGAGCTTCTGGCTAGATGACCACAGAGACATATGGTGACTTTCACTGCCAGTATCTGCTGCATCTGTGCATCAGATCGGCCTCACTGTGTCTGTCTGTGTGTATGTGGGTGTGATAATGAGGCTCTCTAGCTCTGTTCCCAAACACTTTTTGCTCTATGTCTGCATAAGAAATTACAGTTGTGACTGATTTGAAACGCTCTGCGTAGGCAGCAACTCTACATGCCACACAAATAGTGCTCGTTATGTGTAGCAAGTAGAATCAATTCACAATTGGCTTAGTAGAGTTTGACATTCACATGTAGCAGAGCTAACAATATGCATTACACACATATAATAGATTAAAGGAATAGTGAACTCAGGCCATCCAAGATTAGGATGAGCTTGTTTCTTCATCAGATTTGGAGAAATATCTTATTGCATCAGTGTCTCAGTAATGGATGCTCTGCAGTGAATGGGTGCCGTCAGAATGAGAGTCCAAACAGCTGATAAAAACATCACAATAATCCACAGCACTCCAGTCCATCAGTTAACATCTGGAGAAGACAAAAGATGAAACAAATCCAGCATTAACTAACTAAAATACGAGTCCATAATCCATAATAACGCTTCCTCCAGTGAAAAAGTGCATCTGCTGTTGTCTCTCACATCAAAATCCAGCCACATATTTGTTTAGAGCTGTTTTTGCTTGTAAACGCTGCTTGATCTGTGCAGATTTCTCTCCTGATTCAGACCAGAACACTTTTTCGCTGGAGGAATTCTATGGATTCTATGGATTATTAACTCCTGTATGGGTGAATCTTTAAATAATTTTTATTACAGTGAAATTTTCTCTCAGAAATAGCTAGTAAATTTCAGAAATATTTACAAAGAATTAGCCAGTAGCACATTTTAACTAATTAAACTTGAAATCTTTAAGTAAAGACTGAAAAAAAAAAAAAAAAAAAAATTATATATATATATATATATATATATATATATTTTAGGGCTGCATGATATATCGCATGCAATATTTAATGTGCATCTTGTCAGTAAAGCCAGTTCTGTAATCAGCGGTAATTTCCATCACGTGCGTGATTTCACATGGAGCAGCATTTACTACACAGAGCCGATGTTCACTGACAAGCTGCGCAAATCCACACTGATAATGAACATGGATTTGCGAAGCTTGTCAGTTAACAGCGGCTCTGTGTAGTAATTATTATTATTTTTTTTATTGTTTGTAATTTAATTGATGCTTTTTGGTATTGAATGAAATAGATCATTTAGGCAAGGCAAGCTTATTTATATACTGAGGCACATTTCATACACAATGGTAATTCAAAGTGATTTACATGACAAAAATATTAAAATGATCAGAAAATGATCATAATAAGATGCATAAGAAATAAAATTACAATAAAAAGTAAAAATAATGTGTAAAAATATTTAAACGTAATTTTAATGAAAATAATTTTAATGCAATTTATGCAGTATCTTATGGATAAATGGTTTTTGGAACTTGTCACAATTGTATTTTCTGCATAAAGATATATGTGATGCTACTTTTGAATTAGGCTAAAATAAAGGATCTTAGAAGACAAAGTGACTGCCTGTCTAACTAAACAGCCTTTGCATCAGGAGTGTTCATATGATGCTTTATAATGTTATCAGTGTAGGCAAGTCAGAATTTGGAAAAGATCATGTGTGTGACTGATAACACATCAAGATGTACAAGCAGATGCTCCACACAGGAAGTGTTCCAATGAATGGCCCATTTTAACAGGAAATAGCAACAGCTCAGTGCATCATCATCTGAAGATCACATTTTTGTGCCTGTAACCAAACTCCATTACTCGGGAATGACTGTCAGTATACCAGGCACCTAATTATTTCCTTTTGGATTCACACTGTATTTTAAAAGCTTCTGAATAACATTTATAAAATAATTAGAAAAGATATGCAAAAAATGCCAACTTATGTACAGTATTATCTATTTCTGCTTTATCATTTTGT
This sequence comes from Onychostoma macrolepis, assembly GCF_012432095.1. Lineage (NCBI taxonomy): Eukaryota > Metazoa > Chordata > Actinopteri > Cypriniformes > Cyprinidae > Onychostoma > Onychostoma macrolepis. Next base: position 31,111,263 of record NC_081167.1, on the reverse strand, counting down.
TTTGCATATATACCATAATGATGCACTTCATCAGGTTATGCTTCAATGATTCCTGAGTGTTTTTTGATTTCATCTGGAACAAACATATTGATATGAGAGAGTGTTTGAGGATGTGGAATACAGTTCTTTGAAGTCATGGATTATGATTCATATTGTGCGGTCGTCATGCTTGTAACTAAGAGGAGATATAGAATTACTTGGCCTTTTCACATTTAAAATGGTTAAAATGAAGAAAAAAAAAAGGTTAAATTGTTCATATTTAACTCTGGGTTACTTAATTCTGAGTGTTAAGATTTTAACAATTTATATTCATAAACCCTGTTTTAATGTTTTGGATATTCATGAGGTTAATGACATGGATTGGACATATACAGGGGTGCACAGAAGTGGTGCGCATACGTGACCAAAATAAAAAATGCACTCTGTAAATATGTTCAGACCGCTCATTTGCCAACTTGCTAACTAACTATGTCTTGGTGATTAAGACTAGTTTGATGAAACTGACAGAAAACAGGAGAAAAATGTTCAGTTCCAGTTCCAGAAGCTTTGTCAATCCACAAATCACCAACATTTACCACAGATTTACCATAGTAACAGAAACACTAACCATGGTATTGGCAAAATGTGATTGTTTTTAATGTAGACATATGAATTACAGGATAAATGGAATATAATTACAGTATCTTATTTTAATAAGCTATAGCAGTTTTGTGTAGAGTAAACGTACCTATTAAGCTCACGTACCCGTTAACCCTTTAAAACCATTTTCACATATTTTGTTTATTTGACTGTAAAAAAAAAACAGAATGTGCTATTTTCAAGTGCAAGGTGTCATTTTTTTCAGAAACCAAATGGCTTTCAAAAAAGTACAGTTTTTGACCATTAATCTTGTGTGTTGAATTTGTAAACACAATTTAAATAGACAAAAATAAAAAAAACAGGAATAATTTTTCTGTTTTTTATTTAGAAAAAAAAGAGAAAAATCATGTTCGAAATAATCCGACACTTCTTACTTCAAAATTCAACTATAATACATATATACAAGTATTTTTGGGACACTGGGTTGCACAGTTTTCATTCAGGAGGTTTTTTTGTTCATACACGCACACATTTACACATGCATTCACATGCATACACCCATTCATTTACATGCGCGGACTCATTATAGCGACGCACACACCACATGTGAAAAAGTCTCACTCAGCCTGCTCCCAAAGTCTCATCAAAAATCATCCTAATTGACTCTTGTGCTGTTTACTCCTCCTTCACCATGTTTTTGTTCATTTTGTTTATTATTTTATGCAATCCAAAACTCCACTCAAATTCTCCCTTCCCGCTCTCCCGGAAATCTGCCGTCATTTGTTGACGGAGCGCAAGAAATTACCGTAATACGCCATATATTGCCGAAAAGTGCATGTTGTCTGCTGTCAGGAGCAATTAGAATTATTTTGATAGTGCAAACGGTAGAAGAGTTATGGTAACATGAATACAGCTTGGTCTGATGTGTCGGCGCCGACACAGCCGGTTTAAAAGGGTTAAGCACACTTCCATTTTTGAGATCAGAGAAAAATTATTTATTATTCTACTTGATGTCTTAACCAATTTATATGTTTGTTACTATATGCCTCCTGTAATTTGAAGTCAATCAGATCATTGCACGCTGAGATATGAGTCTCCATGTGTTCACACTGTCTGGCGGCCATTTTGAAAGCTGTCTAAAAACTTTCACCAAAAGAGGAGCCCTTTAAATGTGCATTTTTTTAGATGTTTAAGCCTTTATTTTGGGTACTTATTGTAAAATTAAGAGATTAATGTTCAGACTATTGCATATTATAACCTGGAACTTGGATGTGGGAAATAATTAGATTAGATCCAAAAGATAGTTTTAGCAACATAGCGCAGATGCTACAGAACACAGTTAGCTGACTAGCTGTATAAGATTGTGTGCTACGCTAACATATTACTTCACAGGCATTATTGGCTTGTACTCTTACATCCATAATATTATAAATTGACAGTTTATTGCTGGTTTGTGGTTTTGCACTGCTGTAATTTTTAAAGATTTCATATTATTTTAAGGTGAGCTTAAAGGGGGCACTACTATGAAAATCACACAGCTTCAGTGTGACATCAATAAGAAAAAGTATAATTTCATATATTGTTAATAATAGTTGTTCATATTAAAGTGCCCCTATTATGGATTTTTGTAAATGAGCTTTCATGCATTGTGTAACACAGCTCTAAGTGAATGAAAACATCCTACAAAGTTTTAAATCTGAAAGTGCTGAGTTATTGTCTCTCAAAAGAAAGAGTCGACTCCGAATCATTGAAACGAGTCGTTTTTAAAACGAATCTTAAGCCGTTTCATGTTGACGTCAACATGAAACATTAGCATATTGCCGGCCCACATGTTGCCACTAGGTGTGCTTTTGTTTCCCCGGTAACGCCTGTACACAAAGCAGCACTGCTCTCTGCTTTAAATGAAATCGACCAATCACTGCAGATTAGTGTCAGATTAGTGTCATGCGCAAATATATATGAACTTAATACATGACAAAGACTATTTATTTAGCAAAATCCTGTCATTTTAATAAATATTACATGAAATTTATTAAAAATTGTTGCTGCTCCAATTAAGCTCAGTGTGCTCTCTTTAAGCTCTTCCACATTCAACGTTCTATGTAAATACTTCATAAACAGACTTTAAATATTAACTGATGGTTGTCACTTTAAGTTAAGTTAATGGATTTTCTATGAATTCTGTCGACTCAAATCTGCAGACTGGCTCTGATCTTTGGCATCTAGCATCAACTTCTCCAGACTGTAAATCTGTGGAAAATCGGGGCAAAAATTGTGTAGGTTTCATAATGAGGCAAGTTTCTGTGTTCATCCCCATGAAGAAAATGTTTTATTGGTTTGTTTTATCTGATTTTTGAATGTGTTACTTAGCTGAATGTGGACTAGTCTAGATGTTGCAATGTGCTTAGATGACACTTCATTATGAATATTTAACTGATCGACTTGAATGCCTTGATGCCTTGTTGCTTGATTTTAGTGTTCTGTTTTTTTTGTGATTGACTTTGTACCTTCAAAAAATATATATATTTACAATTATTCTGTAAAAATTGTCCTTAAAATAAACAAGATTTTTAAATAAAACATGATGTGAGCTTAATGGGCACAGGGGTGTGCTTAAAGGGTACAAAAATGTACCCATTAAGCACAGCTGGACTTTTTGAATTTAATGATGTGTGTCTTAATTGAAATGCGTTTGTCATTTAAAATAAAATTAAATATTTTTGTGTGAGAGATTAATATTTTATTTTAACATAACTTTTTGCACTGATATCTTGTGCACTAAAAATGTCTCAATGTAGATTTTGGTGAGCTTAATAGGTACGTTTACCCTATTTCTATTATACAAATTTTTATTATACTAAATACTTTAGGCTACAGTTTTCATTAAAAAAAAAATCAATATAGTTACTTTTTTACCATGGTAGTGAGGTACAGTGCGTGGTTTTATCAAGTGATCTAAATATTATAGAACATTAATTTAATGCTAACTCACAGTCAGAAGATTTCAATTTTACCCTATAAAAATGAGGTTGTTATACATTTTACAGAGGTTACTGTTTTTGTTAATGAAGATGAATTTGCATTTGCATCCACTGTCAAATGATCATTTTTAAGAGACAAAACATTAGGGTAGGGATGCTCCGATCAGGATTTTTGCAGCCGATACCGATTTCTTGTCATGGTAATCGGCCGATACCGATGCCGATTCTGATGCTCCAAGCTTCATATAACATATGTAATAATGCGATATAAATAACCACAAAAATTATTCCTTATACAGTGAACATTTTAATATTCATTTAAAATGGTGTTTATGCATAAATAGTTATTTTTCTTTCTATCTATATTTATCTATCTAACCAATGACTCTACATTTAGCGTTATTAATCTGTAGGCTAAGAACATTTAAATATATATATATATATATGTATATATATATATATATATATATATATAATTGTTGTTAGATGGCTAGGTTGAAATTTAAACTTTGAAACTGTTATATTTCTTTTCTGCTCAAGATGAGAACATTTTGATTATCCATGTTATGTATGTTAGACACATACACAGAAACATTTAAACTCCAACATGGAGAAGTCTAATGTAACTCATAAGGTTTAATACTGTCCAATAAAAAACATGTAAACTACTGAAAGAACAGAACGGAGTAGTTCGATCACGGTTTATCGACGGGCGATACAGATAATCTGCGGGTCAGATAATAAAAAAATGCATTCTGATTATTTGCGGGTGGATAAAATAAATCATAAATGATGCATATATTAACAAATTTTTTAAAATACATTTTTCATCAGGCAGACGACTTAATTTGTGTGTTTTTGACTGATCAGGAAGTTGCAGTGACAGAAACGGTGACATTCCAGATAAAGTTTGAAAGGAGTAAAGCCTGTGTTAATGCTATTGAGTGGGCTAATATGGCCAAAGAAGATATTTTTGTTTTATAAATAACTGTTCCGTTAAAAGCAGCCCACGATCAACGTATTATGTTACCGTTACCCCTTAACGGCTCCGAGGTTTTGTTTCGTCCTCCACGCTGTGACAACTCACAAAAGACTATGTTTAGCCAATCAGCGCGGAGAGCCGCTTCAGAAACGTGCCGCGCCGTGGCTGATATAAACACAAGCACTGACTGCAGCCGCGATCAGCTCCGGTTCCGTGATGCGCAGATCAGCGCTAACATCAATGAATCTGCTGTTAAAAACTTGAAATATCCATTCAATCATCATGCAAAACATAAAATAAAATTTTTCATTGTTTCTCAAAACATTTTCACACCGGCAATGACATGACTGTGGCGCCAAATCATTTATGTCCCCACGCAACATGTACGTCCTCACGCATTGACGTCATCAAATTGCGATCGGTACGTGAGATCAGCCAAATGTATGAGTAACGATCAAGTCATAAAATGTGATTATTGGCCGATGCCGATCAATCGGAGAATCCCTAATTAAGAGACAAAATATTTACCTGGTTTCTACACTTTTCACTAAGGAGCAAAAATCTGCCTTTAAACTTGAAAGAAATAAAGATTTGACATTGGTAGTGATAATTATGGATATCAGCTGATATGAAAAATTTTATCGCTCAGCCCTATGAGATCTCGAAGGATCCCCAGCCATATATGTTCTGTATTCTGTGGTCATATCATAGCATATCTTTATTTAGCAGATTTCTGCTGCTCGCTCAGTATGTCGTAAGGAGCGTTTTGCTTCCCTAGTTGACAAACAGCAAGAGCCGAACCCTTCTGGATGAACCATCTGGATGTTTGATATCTCTGAAGACGTTTCTAGTGCTTTCATCCTCCCAGCGAGGTGCATTCGAAAAAAGAGAAAACGAATCTAGTGCAAGGCAGCGGTCTCGCAAAGCTAGAAATACGATTTATTTTAATTACCTTAATCTGAAGGTTAGTGTTTCTGGGAGTGTTTCATTATGATGGAATGACTTGGGCTTGATTGGGAATAACTTGTGTTTGTATCTGGATTGATAGGCTGCTGTTTATAAGGTGAGCAGATTTCACTGGCCTGGAGCATAAATAATATGTCTGTTTCTCTCAAGAGCGAGTAGTTCCCTCAAACACTGAGTATTTTATCTGAAGAAGACAGGCCACAGGCGACTGATGCCATCTGTGATGCCTGCTGGGAGAGAAAGTTTGGAAACGGTACATGAGAAGTTTCTGAATTGGTTTCACTGGTTTTCAGCCAATTGTTCCATATGTAGGAAATCTTCTAAAAGCTGTACAATCATGCGTCTGAACTCTCATTGAAGTTGATGATCTGATCTCATTTGATCTGATGAATTATTGCATCTCATACACTGTTACTGTTTCAGTTACGATTTTGGCTTTCAGTGATTGTGAATACAAGATACAGTGATTGAGAGAAAACCATTGTGTCGAATTCTGTTTCACAGTGATGCTGTAGTTTTGTTTTGTGTTATGAATCCAGCACATTTCGTCCTTTACAGCGGTGCACTTTCATGCTTCCCTAAGTGTTAAGTTCTTCTACATCATAGTTGATCTTATTTATATCTAATTTATATATATATATATATATATATATATATATATATATATATTTTATTTTATTTTTACATTATTTAAATGTTTGTATGCATGTATATATTATTTATTTGCCTTTTTTCAGTTGAATTATATGTAGTGTTCAAGGAATTTTTTTAAAGGTTTTGTTTTAATTGTTTTTATTTGTTTTTCAGTTGAATTTAAAAAAAATAAATAAAGTAGAAATTTCATTTATTATTATTATTTTACATTTTTACTTTTTTCAGTTGAATTCTGGAAATCCACTGAGATTTTATTTACTTTGTTTATTTATTTAATTAATTAATTAATTAATTTTACATTTGTTTTTCAATTGAATTATATTTACCTTTCAAGAAAATCTACTGTTAAAAAGTTTGTATTTATTTATTTACATTTCTGTTTGTTTTCTAGTTGAATTATATTTAATGTTTAAAGAAATCCACTTTTTTTTTAGAGTGTGTAATTGTGTTAAATAATGAGTCTTAGTATTAATCTCAATCATAGTCATATGTTGTTTTGTTTTGTTTTTTTGTAATAATGAAGCAGCTTTGGATCGACACTGAAATAATAATTTTTGCTGATTCCACAATGTATTTAATTAAAATAAGAAAAAGTAACACAATTGCTGATCAATCTGTCACTACCTAATTTTATTATGTTGAATCTACTTAAATATGTAAAATAGAAGTTTATTTAACCCATTCGTGTTGGGATGACCTGAATCATTTTTTTCGCAGTTAATTAACTGAAACCGGGCAGAGCATTGTTAGTTCCCAGCATGCTTTGCATATGGCTAGATTAAGAGAGTAAATGTTGAAATTAAGTGTTATATGTGGTTGTCTGACAAAACTACTAAAAATGACCATCCCTATTTAATTCTAATATTAAATGTAATATATAAAAATGACATTATAGCCACAATAAATCTTGACAATATAAGTGGACCTTATAATATAAAAAATAAAGTGATATATGAATCAAATGTATGGTATGAGCCCTCTACGCATCCAGCAGCTATAAGCACACTGACGGTCAAATAGCCAAAGCTTCAGTAGTTCAAAAGACCCTTTTACAGTCGTTCTGCTGCCAAAGCGTATCTTGACCCGTTTCAATGACCTGCTTCTGTTCTCCTCCAGATAAACTCCAGCGGACTGAAGCTCTCACCGTCTCACCATGACCTTCTTCAGCTCTTTATTTGCCATCCTCTTCATCAGCAGGTAAGAGGATTGCATCCAGAACTCACTAAATCATGTTTGATGCTTCTGAATCAGACTGTGGTGAATACTACGTTTACAGTTAAATGGTGTAATTATTCAACATTTCATTAAAGGAATAGTTAATTGTCGTATATTCACCCACATTTCTTTTGGTGTTTCATTTCAAGAAAGAAAGGCATATTTTGATATCTGACTTTGGGAGAACTATTCCTCATGTGAAATGTTTGTAAAGAGTCTGGGAACCAATAAAAAGAATAGAAGGATGTTTGGATATTAGTATTTAAACACATATAAACTGTATAGTGCAATTTATGGCTGCATGTTTTGGGGGGAAAAATCGAATTGTGATTTTTCTGATAAATATTGCAATTGCGTTAAAAAAAAGGCTTGCTTAGGTTTTTTTTTTTAGGGCTGCACAATTTGACCAAAATGTTGTGATTATATATAAAGTATCAATATGGCTATGGCATAATAATAACAACAATAATAATAATACTCTTACTAAAATATGGAAATTTTATTTAAAAACTAATATTTCACTGTAAAAAAAATCAAAAAGATTTGTTGTTGTGATTTTAATTTGCAATTTTAAAAACATCTACGTTTGCTCTGTTTCTAGGGATGCACAATTGTGCTAAATTGTGTTTAGATTGTATATTATGGAATGAAATAATAATTATATAATAATAATAATAATAATAATAATAATAAAATAAACAAACAAATAAATAAATGAAAACATTTTTTGTTATATTTAATTTTTCATGCTCAAGGAAATCCACTGATTGTTTTAAATTTATTTTTATTTTTGCATTACATCTCCAAAGTCAGTGAGTAAATGTGTTAAATAATCTCAGTCTCAGAAAATATTACTATTGTTATATTCACTGTAGAATCTATAAACTTATATTGCAGAGTTTTGATTTGAGAATTGCAGTAAGCCCTTATTGAGATTTTGGTTTTATTTTGATTTATCGTGAAACCTTAGTGCAGTCTATGGTGTGGATTTATTACTGGAAATGTAGACAGAAACAAAGGCTTATTATTTATTCCAGATGGATGTTGGTGTCAGTGAACTCTGTAAATGTGTTTTGTGAACTGACGCAAGCAGTGAAAATGATGGGAGCGTTTTCACAATCTGCTTCCTGAAAAGTGCCTGCTGTGATGAACATATACCCACGCACGCAAACATACATGTGCATGAGCTCGCGGCGCATGTAATCGTCTCTGGGCCCGATACAGTAAGGGAGAGATTGATGTATTCTGACACTCGCCTCGTTCCTGCAGCGCTTTGAATCAGACGCTTTCATGGCTCGTGTGCCTGTCGCTCCCTGAGCTCCAGACTCCAGCGGCTCCTCTGATTATCATCAATAATGGAGACGAGTGAGCGTAGGCACGTCTTCACATGCGGTGGCCTTACGAGATCTTCTGTACACACACATGCATCACACATAATTCAGCCACATCACAAGCCTAAGTATCAACATGACAGTGCAAGCATTTCACTCGCATTTCAGACTAAAAATAGATGCAAAAGATTTTTAGGTGCCTGTGTGCGAGTGAACCAAATCACTGCAGGTATTCAAAAAGTCTTAAATATCTTAAATTGTAAAACAAACATCTTCATTATCATTTTAAAGAGGTTTTAAATTTGGGGAAGGAATCATGAACATGATTAAATGAGTCTAATGTGATTATTAACTTTAAAGAACTATAATTTAACCTTCTGGGATTGTTCGTTTAGGAGTCACACTCTTGGTCAAAACAAACTGGAGACCATAATCATAAAAAAAAAATATTTTTATGAAATGTATGTACTATGTTTAATTTTAGTAATGTTTCTTTTTTAATAATTGCTTATTTTGAGGTGACTTCCTGGTACTAAACAATATTCATATTGAAATTATGGACCATTTATTTCTATATAAATGTATAAAAACAACAACAACAACAAAATTTTCTACTATTTTCTCAGGATTTTAAAGGGTTAACATGTATCCAATATTTATTTATATATTTATTTTTAAATATATTTATTTATTTACATATTTATTTTATTTATTTACATATTTATAAATATACCTGTACTTGCATGCAAAAACAAAGCACAATGCAATAGAAAAAACTGTTTATTCATTCTTATTTATCTCATTACAATCTCTTCAGACCATCAGGTCTCAACGCTAATGAAATACAGCCTTGTGTGTTTTGTTGTGGTGCCGCGTATTGCTGGAAAATATATTATGGACATGCATGCAGACAAAAACAGAAACTGAGCTGCGTGTGCCATTTCATCCGCTGATTATCAGAAAAAGGCAGCGTGAGATTAAAGAAACAGGCGTCTTTTATCTTCAGCACGTCTTGCATCATTTGCCAGTTGATTTGGGTGCTAAACAGAGAAAGACTCTCAAAGAAAAGCATTAGTATCTCACTTATCCTGCACATCGTTTACATCCTACAACACAAAGAAGACTTAGTGTGCTGTGAATTCATTGACATGGATGATCATGTTTACAGTGAACTGTTTTTGCTGTTTACATTATTTTTAGTTGTTTTGCAGTTTACATTGTTTTGATTAAATGCTACTTTTAAGCTGGTGTTAAATGTAGATTCAGGACTATCCCTTGTGTTGTGTTGTGTTATATTGTCAATATAGTGATGGCTGCAACTAAACGGAATTTATTTCAGATAGACTCTTCAGCAGATAACCGATAGTTTTGGTGTGAGAGGCGTTCAGTCTTGCGTGTGTATGTATATAGAGGTTATGGAGGCTGTCCTTGAGTAACATGCCTGTGTCTTGTTTTACGTCTCCCTCTCTCACTCTTCTGGGACAGAATGATACATTTTTCCTTCTTTTCATCTCCCACTTTCCATTTGCTGGGAAAGAACAAAGCAAGAGAAGATCCAAGAGTAGCAGAAACTCTCGTCACAACACACAGTCTTGTTTAAAACACCCAGACAGATGCAACCACACGACAAACTAGAAAACATGAGAACTGTGTGAAATAGTGTGTAGAACATTTTATATAGGTCTCATGTGTGGTGTGGGTTTGTAGTGGTAGGCCTGCCATGGTATATGCTGTGTTTATAACCGTGTGGAATTTTACATTGGGTAAAACACTTTCAGAAACTTTTCACTTTAAGAAACTTTCATTTATAATGGGTTGTGATGCAGTTACAGCATATGCAAGGCCCAAAACTCTGGGGTAAGATTTTTATTTTTCAGTTTTTGAAAGAAGTCTCTTCTGCTCATCAAGGCTGCATTTATTTGATCAAAAATACAGGAATTGAATTCATTACATATATATATATATATATATATATATATATATATATATATATATAGCACTTTTCTAGGCACTCAAAGCACTTTACATTGTGATGGGGGGGGGGATCTCTTCCTCCACCACCTGGAAAAAATTGTGAAATATTATTACAATTTAAAACAGCTGTTTTCTATGTGAATATCTGTTAAACTGTAATTTATTTCTGTGATCAAAGCTGAATTTTCAGCATCATTACTGCAGTCTTCAGTGTCACATGATCTTCAGAAATCATTCTAATATGCTGATTTGCTGCTCAACAAACATTTCTGATTATTATCAATGTTGAAAACAGTTGTGCTACACAATATTTTTGTGGAAAACATGATGCATTTTTTTTTTTTCAGGATTCACAGATGAATAGAGAGTTCAAAAGAACAGAATTTATTTGAAATATAAATCTTTTGTAACATTATACATATATGTACTGACACTTTATTAATTTAATGAGTGTAAGTTTCTTAAAAAATCTTACTGACCCCAAACCTTTGAATAGTAGTTTAGAAGGAATGATATGATTTATATGAATTAAACTTAGTTTTGGTTACACAACACTTGATTGATTACTTTTCTTTTTTTATTTAAAATTTTAGTGAAAATAAGTTTGAATTATTTTCAGGTTTTACAGGTTTATTTGATTTTTTAGCACCAGCTGTATTACTAGATTAGCATGAATTGCTTTTGTTTCTCTTATGTAAGTCGTTATGAATGTGAATAAATGTAATAGTTGAACATGGATACCATGGCTTGGTGGCCGCAGACGAATGTTTTATTCTCAGTAGAAAATTAATATTTTTAACTACATCTCCTTCAGTGCTACAGTCAGCTGATTTTTGTCATACATTATCGTTGGCACAGTAAAATCATGAACATTGTAAAACCAAACTTGTTAAATGAGAGCGAAGAATGTCATGAGCGAGTTTCCCCGCAGGCTGAGAACGAGCTTCTCAAATACTGCCTGCGGCCTCAGCGAGGGATTCAGACATGCGCTGCCAAAGATAAGGTGGATTAATGTGAAATGAAATCTTAAAAGCTACTCATGTGCGGCGTAACACACAAAGACATGAACATACGAGCATACGCACATGAGAGCGTCTCAATTCACTGCACACATGAAGTCATGGATTAACCTCTGAGACGTGAAGCTCTTCACTAGATTAGCAGAATTTGACCCTCTTACAGAAGTCTTAAATTAACCAGAAACTAATTTCTATAGGCACTTTGAGAAGTTTAAACAGGCTTATTAAAGTGAAACTCATATGGCTTTGCATGAAGGTGCTCTCTGAAATTAAACATGATGGTTTATTGTTACTAGTGTTTCCTTCTCACAGGGTTTCATGATGCAATAGGTTTTCATCACATTTTGACCTGCAAAACCTCTGCATTCTTATATTAAGCTCTTCAGAAAATCATCTGTGTGTTATTTGAACATTTTATGAAGGGACTCATTTGCAAGTGTACTACATATAAAGATTAAAAAAAAAAAAAAAAAAAATATATATATATATATATATATATATAACATAAGCATACTGTATTTTGTATATGTGTTGTTTTGCTAAAGATGCAGAGAATGTATTGTATATGATTGTTACATATAATAACATTTAAAAATGATCATATATTATTAATGCATGTAAACAGGTCAAAGACAAGACATCAAATCAAATTTACAAAAGTGATTTTATATACATAGAAAGCATAATAAATCAAGTAAAGTGTCTGTTTTAATGTTTCAAATACCTTTTGTGAAATTTAAATGTCAAAATATGGGAGAAAAAATGTTCCATCGTCATTCAGTGCAACAGATATATTTATGTAAAATGAAATAACATTCTTTTTCTGACCTTACTTAATAAAACATATAAAAGAATAAGTGCTCATCCTAAATTTTAATCATATTTTAAATAATTAAAATATTTCTGACAAATAGCTAAAACCTAGTGCTTTGAAGCACAGTGACAAAGATTTAAAATCACAATTAATTAGCATTTTGGTGCTGATGTCATCTGATGATTCTGGTACTAATTATACCTGATGAACTTTATACAGAAGTTTTACACATTGAAACCTAACTCTCAGTATGAGCGTTAGTCAGTAACAGTGAAGCTTGGCTTGGCAAACGATGCTAACTTAATTGCCTGTTTCTGCGAGGTTGTACCAAATTGATCCGAACCGTTCCAAGCTCCCGTTTCTATAAATGATCCTCAAATATGTAACTTTTTTCCCCTCAGAAACTTTTAAAATGAGAGCAGTTGCCATAGCAACCATCCTGAGGGATTCTAATGCACTGCACAAATGCAGCCAAACATAGATAGTTCTCATTTACTCACTCAAGATGCTGTTATTATTATTTTTCTGTGATTTCTTAAAGCAGATGGTGTGAAAAGAGGACGAGGTGTGGCGTGTTTTCACCGCTGTGGATGCTCGTTTCAGGGTTGTATTGCGATCGCAGTGATGTGCTGTTAGTTTTGTGTCATGCTGATTAATGATTCTTGTTTATTTACCTCATTTACTCTTGCAGAGAAAACTGAATTAGTAATTTTGCAGGTATGGTGATTTTCCGGATGGTTAACCATAATCTGACAAAACAAACAGCATGAAACACGCCGAGCGTCCAGTCCAGGTCTGAAAATCGTTGCAGCCATTTTCCACTTGCATATAGCAAAAACAAAATAATAAAAATACTTTCTTCAAAATAAAATACTTGTTAAAAATATATCTTTCTAATTATTTGTCATTTTTTAATTCATTTATTATATGTACATTATTTATGTATTTTATATATTATAAATATAAATGTATATATTATGTATTGTATATTTTAAATATTTTAGATGTTTAGTGCGTGTATATATATATATATATATATATATATATATATATATATATATATATATATATAGGTAATCCATATTTTTGTGTACCACCACAACTGTTTCTCCACATCATTTGAGCAAAACTTCCCAGAAGCAAATCCGTTAATAAACTCACAAATGCAGTCCAACCATAAAGACAAATCGTCAGCCGTTTTCCCCTATGAACAGCGCTCGGCGGATATTTACACTGCTGAATGTAGTAATGATTTCTCTCAGGAGCACTTACTGACATAAAGGAGGCAGTTATTGCTGAATTAATAAGCAGAAAATATTCCTACTGAATGCTTGACCTCTCTTGCACACCATCTTTCATTTGCCCCTGTAAAAACCAGCTGTCAGTGTGTCCAAACCCGGCGCTCTCAGCGTGTTCAGAAACGCATTCAGGCGGCTATTGTTTCCTATATTGTGAATCACAAAGGGATTTTTTGCGTCACACTCCTGCTGGGTTCGCTTAATAGACTTTTAACTGAATGCTCACTAACAGAGCGTCTTGATTGCATTGTTTTTTTTTTTTTTATTCACTACTTGTAGTAAATGTGATTTGGAGGTTGCATACATCCCACCAGTGACTGTGGCTGTAGCATTTCTATCATAAAGAAGTGGCCAAATATTACCGATTAAATGGACAATTAAATGTTGTTTAGTCAGTACTAAACAAGGGTTAGATTACGCTGTAAAGTGTAAAAACAATTGTTAGGCCATTGACACAGGCATTTGATATAATACATAATGTAAATAAGTTATAATTATATTATTACATTATGTATTTTAACTGTTTTGTTCAGTGAAACCGTATGATTACTTGCTTTTTATATTTTATTTGAACCAATTATTTTTGCCTCATTGCTATTATTTAAAAGTCATTTTAAAGTCTATTGTTCGTGTAGGTCTATATTTACTATCACAAAAAATTATCTGATTACTCGATTAATCATCAGAATAATCGACCGATTACATCGATTGCCAAAATAATCGTTAGTGACATCCCTAAAATGTATTACAATTTTATCAATAATACTGCCATATTTTTTTCCCCTCAGAAATTTGGTGTTCCTATATTTTCTAGATCTAGTTTTTTTTTATGGTTTGATCAAATGTTAAAAAAAAAAAAGGATGTCTAATCAATTGATTGAATATTAATGTATTGTGTTTTTTAAAATAATAATGCCATATGTAATGTTTTATTTAATTAATTTTTGTTGAAATTCTGTTTCTATTCTGTTTTTTTCCCAAATTCCAATTTTTCGTTTCTTTTTTCTAGATTCAGTTCTTAATGGTTTATTTAAATTTTTATATTCTAAAAGGATGCCGAATCAATGGAATTCATACATTTTTAAATTATTTTTAACAATTAATCTAATCAATGTCTAATCAATGAAATTTATTTATTTCAGAAATTGTTTGAAAAATTTCTAGAATTTTTCTAGATTTAGTATTTTTATAGTTTTATCAAATGTTAATAATCAAAAGTGCATAAATATGAACGCATAACAATTTAATTTATCTTTTAAAATGTATTTAAATGAAATGTAAACAATTACTTTCATTTATTGGCAAACAAAATAAAACGTAGAAGAAAAATTGTGTGATATTCCTTAACCAAAAAATGTCATTTGGAGGTTGAATGCTGTCTGTGTTGTACATCCTACGCTAGATTTTCATGAAGTGGTTGTCAGTGCGTTGCTGAAGTGTTGCATGTGTGTTTTTTGGATGTTGCTGTACACTGGATTAGGGCTGAAACGATTCCTCGAGTAACTCGAATACAAAAAATCATTGAGGCAAATTCCTGTGCTTCGAAGAATCGTTTTAGTCTATTTACTAGGGATGCACTGAATTTTCGGCCGCCGAAAATATATGCCGCGCCGCACAGCAGTGTTCAGGTTTCACTCTCATCACTGCGCCGTGTGACGCTCCGTTTAATATCCTGCTCTGTCACTGTGCATTCTTCTCATTTACTGCTCATGCTCACCGGAAAAGCTAAGCCCACTCAAATAACGCACCGACAAGAAATTTCTATGTCGTATACTTGTTCCTGATTGCAGTAGCGTTACCGTGCGGTGACTTGCTGTAGCTGTACTGGGAAACGCTGGTAAAATCTCCTTCACTGATCTGCTCCCCGCTATGCTCTGCTCACATCACATGCGCTGATAATAATAGCTTTGCCAGGGTTTTTATATTTTTACACGTTTACTTGATATTTCTGTACACAGAATCATAATTTCTATTCATTTCCCACTGATTTATCTGATGAGCATTAACTCATATTACATGATCATATCTCTGTATGAATGAATGGCAGAGACGCACGCTTCAGTGTGTGTGTGTGGTAAAGGAAAACGCGCGTCTCTGCCATTCATTCATACAGAGATATGATCGTGTAATATGAGTTAATGCTCATCAGATAAATCAGTGGGAAATTAATAGAAATTATGATTGTGATGCTCGCAGTGATTTCAGCGTCTGCCGTCTCAATGAGGACATAAACACACGAACAACATCTCCAGAACTGCTCTGAGAGTCACTTTATGAGCGTTTTATTTGAGTAAAACTAGCGTCATATCATATTTACACAGAAATGTAAAGGTATTCACGGCAACCCGTCAAAATAAAAGTCCGGTTTTATTTGAAGACATTGCAGCAGAAATATATTACTATTGTTCAGCAGAATGTACATACTGCTACTACTAAAATTATGAAAACTTTATTTTTTAAGAAATGATCACACAACATTTCTTAATAGTAAATCCCCTTTGTTTGCCAAAAAGTTTAATTTTCAATAATTTAAATAAAAATAAAATTAATGTTTTATGCCTTCGTTTGATAACCAGATACACAACACAGAATTTCTGAGGAAAAGTAAAACATTTCATAAGGCTATTTTAAGAATAAATAACAATAAAATATTAGATGAGAGAAAATAAAGCATAACTTTATAATTGTCATTTTCTGTAATCATAGCTATAATTATAATAACACCTAAAATATAAAAGGTGTTATTATAAGCATGTAAAAAGTGTTTGTTTCATCCACTTGAAGGGTGGGTACATTGTGTGCACATGATCAGGATGGTACCACCTCCGCCGCATTTTGAGAAAGGAAAAACCCTGTTTGCAGGACTATACATTATTTGGATAATTAGTCAAAAACAACGACAACAGTTATGTCTGACTCTGTTGCATAGAACTGAATAAAAATAATACATTGATATTTAATATTAATATATTTTCTGTCCAATTTTCTTTCAATAAAAGTGTGGTTATTTTATTGGCTTGTGTTTTTTAAATTATGTGTCATTAAAATTTAGTTAAATTAAAAAGTATTACAAAACTACTTTATATTATTGAATAAAATAAATAATTATTACAAAGCAGTTTCGGTTTCGACCAAGCACATCCAGAATTCTCGGTTTCGGTGCATCCCTGTAACTGCAACCACACTGTGTTTGCAACCACATGCTCCTTTAAAGGATTACACACACACACACCAGTATGCAGAGAGACATTTAAGAGGGTTTATTCTCCAAATAACTTTAAATTCATGTTGCTGAAAAAATGTGTTAATAAATGTTGTGTGTATGGACTCTTGGTTTTGTTGCACGTTAGCTTCCTACCCACTACTTTTTGCCTCTTACAAAAGCCACAAAGCCTTGTAAGAAGACAGTAAAGGCTCATGTCATGCTTGAGCTGTAGTTAGGCTGAAACTTGAAAGTTAAGTTGCACAATGTTTAGGTTTTATTATTATTATTTTTGTATTACTATTATTTTGATATATGTCTTAGTTTTAGGTTGTGCCATTTTACCTTTTTTAAAGTAATTTGAAATTGATTTTTATATATTTGTATTTGCATTTTGAATGTAATATGGCAATTAAATGCACTAAATGGGTTTAGTTTTCACAGTTATTAATATACGCAAATTCAGCAATAAAAATGTAAATTTTTCTAAAAAGGAAACAAATTACTTGTTCATTTTAAGAGACCTGTCTTATTTTCTCTTGTATATTTAGTATTGCTCTTTAATAAAGAAAAAGTTATTCTTATCCGATTACTCGATTAATCGATAGAATTTTCAGTAGAATACTCGATTACTAAAATATTCAATAGCTACAGCCCTACTCTGGATTGTTGCATGATCAATTTGATATTTTTTCACATTTGTTTATAACATAAGCAATAGTGCTGGGACAATAAATCGATGCAGAATCGATTCCTGGATCGATTCTGAGATTTTCCGAATGCATCACGATTCCTCTGGAATCGATTCTGAGCTTAGACTTTAACAGCAGATGGCACTCTAATCTATTTTTTATCTGCACATTGAAATACTCATGAAGAAGAGCGCAGAAGAGTCTGTAATTTCACCTCTGCTCAGAATGCTTTTATGACACGAGTTTAATGTAAACACAGCCCACTGTGAACACCCTTGTAATTCGCTTCAACCTTTTCAAATTTTATGAATGATTATTTTAGGTTCAAGTATGTGTAAGGATTTGGAATCAAGCAGAGTACAGCTGTTTCTGAAGCATGCAGCACCATCTGCTGTTCAAAACTAAGCTCAGAATCGATTCCAGAGGAATCGCGATGCGTTCGGAAAATCTCAGAATCGATCCAGGATTCGATTCTGCATTGATTTATCATCCCAGCCCTAATAAGCAATAGTAATATAGTGATGTTTTCCTTAGCCTACAGCACTACTAAGTACAGCAAATCAGAAGTGAGGTGATACCTGTACTTAAGTAGGTCAATCCACACAATATTGCTTCAAGACTTCATGCTGTGTCATTATTCGTCTACCGAATACAATTTTTAGATAATTCCCAGCAGATTTGAGAGTCTTCCTGCTCTTCACTGTCCTGAGGAGCCGTCTCATTCCTGCACTGGCTGTCTGTGTCCTCGAGGACATGTATAATATTGCAGGTGACACGTCTCGGCCATCAGCAGAAGCGCTGGATTCCCACACAGTCCGAGAAGCTCTTACACGCTGGGAGAAACAGGCAGGAACTCACACTCGCTCATCACTCATGTTTTATTCTCCTTATGTTTTATTCTAACCTCACTGTAAATGGAGAGACATTAGAGATGAATCTCTCTGAAAAGCCAAACACTCTAAACTCTTCTCTACCTTTAGTTATCATAGTTTTGTTTGGTGCCACTAGAGGAGATTTAAGTGCATTAATCTGGGACCGCTGCTTTAATCAAATTATGATCGAATAAGAAGTGCCTAGGGCCTTATCTGTTTTATTTTTTCCCTAAATTTCATGTTTTCCGTTTAAATTGGTTCAATTGATTTTAATTACGTTTTCAATTTATTCAGTTTAATTAAAATGTGATCATCAATAAGATGTCTAATCAACTGAATTTACAAAATTGTACTAATTCCCTATCCATTTTAATTTTCTAGACTCAGTTTTGTATGGTGTAATTAAATATTAACAATCAAAAGTGATGTCTAAACTTTAACAATTTAATAATTTATTACTATGTTAAAAAAATAGTATTCTATGTTTTTTTCCCCAAATTCCATGTTTTCTGCTTTAATTTTGGATTAAGTTTTTATGGTTTAATTAAATGTAAATTGTAACATTTTAATATTTTTTTTACATTTTTAAAAAATAGTAGCACCCTGATTGTTTTTTTGTTTTTGTTTTCTCAGAAATTTTGTTTCCCAAATTTCCAAATTTCAATTCTAGATTCTGTGTTTTATGATTTAATATAGATTTACTATGGGGGTTATTTCCGTCTGTGTTTTCGGACTATGTACTCCATTTCTGTTGAGAATCACTGTCATGTAAAACACTGATGCTGCTGATTCTCATCTAAATGTCTGAAGGTTTGCAGCCACATGTTTATATTGAGCTGCTCAGAGAGACACAAAACGAGATGTTCAGATTAAAATACATGACAGTAAGAGACATTTATCAAATCCAGAACAAACGGACAGATGAGAATGAAGTGACATGCTGAACGCTTCACATGGTTTGTCAGTGGTTTTAGCCGCTCTAGAGGAGCGACAGTAATCTTCTCTAATCTGCAAGTCTGAATGGTATTGGAGGATAACGACAGCACAGGCAAATGCGAGGGCGTCTGCAAACAGCTCACAAACATCAGAATGCACATACGAGGCGTAATCAATCCACTGCAGCTGTCTGAGTGCATTCGCAGCAGGTGTATTCTTATCTGTGTCTGTTTGTTCACTTGATTCCAGGCCATTCAGATTTAATTTCATAGCTGTCGCCCTTGAGAGATGTTTCTGAGCCTGTTGACTTACAGAATCACTCTTGAGCGCATGTCCTGAGAGTGTTCGTTATACAGCAGAGATCTGAGCTGTAGATGTTCAGATCACATGTGTGGGGATCATAAATGACCACACGTGTGAAAAATTGTGTTCCTTAAAACTTTGTTTTTATAATATCTCTCTCTCTCTCTTTCACACACACACACACACACACACACACACACACACACACACATATATATACATACATATATATCGTTATTGCTTTGAGCTAGGGATGCACGATATTGGATTTTTGTCGATATCCGATATTTTCAACTCTTTTTGGCCGATATCCGATGCCGATACCGATATATTTCCTTTTGTTTGGAAACAACATCAAGTCTCTCCTGTGTGGAAATTATAAGCAAATTATTTTTTTAATTGTATTTGTTAGAATTAAATAAACAATAATGAAGTTATTTTATAATGAAAGTACATTGAAGCTTTGAAAATAACTATAAATAAACTATATATCAATCGCTGCATTTTTTTTTTCAGAAAGATGCAGTAGTAATATTAACATTTTATTTTAAGATTTAACATTTGTAAATGGTCTAAAGCAAAAGAGTTGTAAAAATTAAAAAAATCTTTTAGAGCTCATAATTTGTTTAAAAAATATAACATATTACACATTAATGAATAAATCAGTGTATATAAAAATCATAGGTCCATACGCGTCAAGAACCGGGTTGACCGGGTACTCGGTACCACCGGTGCTTAAAAAAACCTGGTACCGTGACGTTTTCATTTTTTTAGTACCGACTTGGTACCGAAGTACCGGGTCTTTTGACAACACTACATTCTACTGTACAATAGTAATACACTTATCATAATTTCTTCAGGTTAAACCAAACATTTAAACTTTTATTTTGGGTTTGTAGTTGACTTTCAGTGTGTAAAACCAAAGACTTGCAAAACCACTGCAAATCTAATGAGCAACGGCTGGATGGATAGGTGGGAGGATAGATGGATGTAAAACATCCTCAAGGTCAACAGGGATGAATATGAAATGATATATCACCCTAATGAGCAGTATTAATGGCTGTTTTATGTCAATAATGTGATGGCAGAAGAGCCTGCGGTCTGTAATTCAGGGTCTGTGAAGCGTAAACTGCAGGTGGGATTAAATCTTCAGCTCTACATTGATTAGCTGTTCTCATCAGATCCTTCCATCCAGAACCACAGGAACATGAGACTCGTTCAGATCTGAAAGGAATCACGAGAAAATGCAAGCATCGTCCTCTTCATGGACGAGGGAATCTGCTGAGAACAGTGAAAATCAGACGGAGTCGTGTGCTTTCTGTAGTGAATCAGATGAATGATGGGAGAGGAAGAGGATGAGAGAAAACACTTGAGTTGTAGAAGATTTTTGTATTGTTTGACCCTTCCTCCTGTCTAATATACGCTGTCAGATATGCCAGATTACAACATTTAAGCATGCTTCTGTGACATCAAACTCGATTTGTACAGAGAATTCTCTGTGGAACAGTTTGAATAATGTTTTTATTGAATAATGACAGTGAATGTGTGGTTTGTAAAGGCTGAAGCTGCGGTTTGTTCCTCATACAGTTCTTTAATGCTGCCTTTTCTTTCTTTTTGAAACCCCAGACGAGCTTCTTCTATTGAGATGAATGGAAATACTGGCCTAAAGCTTTTCTCCAGGTCATATATAGACATTATTGGGTGTGTTTTTTTTTTGTATCAGTAAGTCATGCGACTTTGAAGTGTTTGTTTTCCTTACAAACATCTACAATGGTAATCAATTTCTGCTGAAATATGTACCGCAGTTGTTGTCACTGCAGAAAAAAACGAGGTCATTTAAAACTAGCTTTTACTGCCATCAAACACGATCTCATTCTGTGTAAGCCTTCAGTAATATAGACGGTGTTTAATTATTGACATAAGTTTATGATGATTTTACAGTAGTAACAGTAAATGAATTGGTATTTTACCATGGTAAGATTTTGTGTGTGTGTTTGTGTCTTAATTCAGTGGCCATAAAAATGCAAAGTGCATGTATATAATACTTAAACCTAAAACAGAACTTAAAATAAAACCATAAAAAAGTTGTTACTTGAAATAAAATAAAGTAGGGCTGTCCTCGACTTTTTCGAATCTTGCCGATAGTCGACTGATAATCGAATCATATGTTTGGGGGCGGGGCAAAATACCAAGAGAGTCAAGTCAGACATTGGACAGTCATAATTACTGACGTTAACACAGGGAAAATGTGTAACGGACACCTAGCAGATACAAAAATAATGTTTTATGTTTTAATTAAAAGATAGTTAACATTAAACTTCAGCGAAACCCTTTTTTTTTTACAACAGTGCTCTCATTATAATGTTATGTACTGTATATGACAGTGTTCTGCATTTGAGCTGCGTGCGATAAAGATGACCAGTAGAGTGAAGCATTTGATAGCAGGTTTTATCAATGGGATTTAACTCATCATTTAGGCTATTTCATATAGAATACGCTTCGTTATCTACACAACATAACGCTAATATTATGACTTATAGGCTATCTGCACAAAATGCCTTGAATGCACAAGTGAACGTGTCTGCGCGGCTCTGAATGAACTCCTTTTGTGGACGCTTTCTTCACGCAACAACGTGCAGAAACACAGCAACTAAACTCTAAAAATTCACAGTTTATTATTATAATAGTGTTCTCATTATAATGTTATGTATATGACAGTCCCAGTCATAGTTATTAATATTCTGCATTGTTGTTTGTCCTGCTCGCGCTGCATGCTGACGAGATAATCACCGTAGTACTACAATGAAGCGCTTTACTGCGGCGCAACTCAACCAAATGTATCCGATACAAGATAAATAATATATACACGATATATAAACCGGGGGAAATATTTTGAAATCACTTGTACCTTACCTGACCGAAAAAATCCTTTCACTCTGCCTGTGTCAGTTTGAGTCTTGTTAAAGTTCTATGTGAATTTAGACATTTGAGCACCCCCATATAGCCAAAATGGCATGATCAACACCCTGCGAATATTCGCCTGTGAGATTGGGAGTTGAATCAGGCTCCTCCTATCGAAGCATCAAATCTTCGACTATTCGGGGTCACTATTAGTTCAGTTTAACTTAAAATAACAAAGTAAAACATAATGACATTTATTTATTTTTAATTATTAATTAATTTTGTTATCTGGTTTTGTCATGACACACTCACACATATGAAGAGTTCATTTGCAAAACCGATAACTCTATTTTTATTCTTTTCAGAAATCACGTGGTTGTTTTTTTATTATTATTATTGCGCATTCCAAGTAATATCAATCAAACTGCAGTTGGGTTGTTTTGATTTGTTTAATGACTTAAACAAATACGGGTAATTTGCAAAATTTAGTTCATTGAAAGTATGTTTTTTCCCTCACCGTTGTAACGCGCTGCTTTTGCAAGGTTCCGTGAAAACGTTTCAGCTTTTATTTTCCTTTAAGCCCCGAAGAAGATATCACAGGTTCATCAAGTTCATCGAAATTATCCATCCTCGATCACTTTTAGTCAGCTTTGACGAAACTCCTCTCAGCTAGCACGTCTTTTCAAAGTGAAAGTAGCCTTGTCACCTGACCTGAATACAGTGCGCTGATTCGCTAAAATGGACTTATCGGCTTCTGTTCACAAACAACAAGGGCGCCTGTCGTGAACTCAACGTGAACTTGCGAAGTCTTGAAAGTGGACAATACTGGCTTTTTTGACAAAACATGTTTAGGGTTCAGATCGCGCTATATGTGGAGAATAATGCACGTCAATCTTTTTTTTTTTTGAAGTGCTGTTTATCGTTATTAACTCTTCATATATACATATACATACACACAGGATTGAGAGAGGCGACACTGCGCCGGGAGTCAGACCTTGCGCTCGCGGGGCAGTACTGGAGACATCTTCCAGCTGAATGAAAGCTAAGGTTTTTTCAAAAAAGTCACTAGGTTTGTCAGTATGTACCTTTTATGGAAAAAAGACGCTAAAAGGGTGTGAAAGTTACTAAATATAGTGCTAAAGTCGCGCTCGTGTATGAGAGACGTGGGAGCTGATGGCAGGGGGCGGCGGGGATTTGTGGCGGTCGATGTGGATATTGTGGCGGGTCGCCACAAATAAATCAACGTATGGGAAACACTGATATATATATATATATATATATATATATATATATATATATATATATATATATAATTCTAATTTACCAGAGACATCTGTTAAAGAAAAACATACACCTCATGCACCCCAGGTTTTGAGGTTTCTGTGTGAAATGCCGTGTCGCAGGTGTTTTTAAAGGGCTGTCAGTGTGTCGCTGCTGATGCTCATGACCTCCTCAGCACCTCCAACATCAAACCAGCCTGTAAGACGAAGACTGTAAGCTAGAAGGGATGAAAGAGACTAATGATGCGAGGAGGATGAGGCTCTGTTTTACATGTCTGTGCTGGAGAAATACTGTACGTTCAGGTCAGATGTGGAGAATCAATGCATTCCTCCATTATATATTAAACATTTCCTGAAGTGATTTACTGTAGGGATCCATTTTTTGCAGTGCATCCATACTGCCCTGTTTTTGGCAGGTTTATTTCTATGCAAATAGAAATGCATGCATCTACTTAAAGTCGTCTGCCAAATCATTCCAACAGGTTCTGGAGAAATGAATCCTCCTTCGTTCCAATTACATGTGAAAGTGACCCTGTATGACCTGAGATGCTCAGATGGCATTAACAGTAGAAGTGAAGGCATTGCATTGATCCTGCAGCGTGATCATACAGTCAAATCCTCAGATGAGCGGCTGTCAATCACAGAATCTCATCATCCTGACGGATTTGAGCTAATATGAGCTGATTTCACTGCTGCATGACTTAAGTCTAATTTAGAAAAAATGCTCCTTCATGTCTGAAGTTATCGGCTGTTTCTCTTTTGCATCCCCCTCTTTTCTAAATTTAATAGTTAAGAAACTAGAACTGTCAGATTGTCTTTTAGAAGTGCTGCTGTTTATTTTTAATGAGTGCATCTAAAAAAAAACTGTCATGAAGTCTGGCTCATATTTTACCCAAAATCAAAAGCAAAAGTTTTTATCTTGAGGAAATAGACTATTTTAGGACCATTAGGATTTTTCTACATTGTGGCTTTATTTTTGATATCTAAATTGTCTAAAAGTGTAAACACCATCTAAAGTAAAAAAAAAAAATCCAATACAAACAATACAAACAAATAAATAAATGAAAAATCTTTTGATGCCAAATAGGCTTCATTTTTCTGATTAATTTTTTTTTTTTTTTATATATAAATATAAATGCATTTTTTAAATTGTATTATTCATATTACTTGTGGCCTGGCCTGGATGTTTTTGTTAGGTTTACCATGATGTGGGGAAAGTATTTATGTTGTGTTTTCTCGTCTTGACTAGGGGTGTGAATCTTCACTGGTTTCACAAATCGATTTGATTACAACAATCATGTCAACGATTCAATTCGGTTCGATATCACGATGCGTTGCATCCTCAATTTTCAATATCATGGCACATGGCTACATTTTCATATTCATTTGATATCAAAGTTATTTTGTGCATTTTTATTAAATTATATAAGCTAACTTTTATAACTAACTTTTATAACTTATATAACTAATTATATAAGTCTACTTTTTAGTACAAATTAATAATAAATCAAAACAATCGTTAAAGATTTAACCAATTAAATAGAGCTTCAAAACATACAAGCAATTAAGGAGGAAAAAGACCATTACAAGTGATAAACAAAAAGTACTTTCAGTATCTGAGAGTGATTTAAGTTTACAGTTTACAGACAATCATAGTTATGGGTTTTTCTTTTTTCCTCAGCATTATTGCCGTTTGATTATTACTGATGAGATCATAGACAGTGGCAGCTTTAATAGGATGCATTCACACTAATGCACAGATCTACTTGGACACATCAGATGCTCTGAAAACATAACTGACTGTGTTTACATCAATTTCGTGTCATAAAAGTATTCGGAGATGCAAGTGCATGTAACCATTTAATATGTACTGCTTTCCAAACGGCATAAATGAAGCATATCTAAAGTAGAAACCAAGCTCAGAATCGATTCAAGAATCGTTGATTTGAAGAGAGAATCGCGATGCATCGTAGAATCGATATTTTCTCCCATCTTTCGATCTTTCTTTCTTCTTGACTGTGTAATGAAAGCAAATCGCTGTCAGAAACAGAGCCGCAGAGGTTCTTCTGATCCCACACACAACCCACAGGCCTGGCAGAGAAACACACAGACACAAACACTCCTGTGCGTGTGATAAAACACACTCCGTATCCACTGTCACTCATTCACACACACACAGATCCATCTGAACACTGCTGTGGATGGATTGTCAGGTGTCACACCCGTTAAACACCTGAATAACGAGGCGGAGGAGCATTCTAGAGCAAGCGAGGGTTAGTTTTGTAATGAGAGCAGTGTGGATTGTGTCTCTTGGCTGTTTGTACACTGTCCTACTTTATTTTCAGTCAGTATTTATCTGCACAACGGGAAATTCTCTGTTTCTCAGATGTTGCTCTTCCACAGCTCGATGGAGTTGTCATTTATGTTTCAACTTTCTCAGATGTTTGTCCTGAAATTTCTCTTTGGAATTATTAAATATAGACACAAATGAGTACAGTAAGTAATGTTTTGATCTTGGAACAAATATAAATGTTTGAGTTCAGCCAATGGCCTGTTTTCTCTTCATACGCTCTGAAATACGCTTTTTTTTCCTTCATCCCTCAGGCCGTCAGCACGATCACATGGATTATTTTTGATAACAGCAACTTAAACGCATTAAGCCATATCTTTATCTGCAGTATCTTTATCATGCTTTGATTAAAAAAAATTCAAATCGCAAAGGCTGTGAGTTCATGAAATAAAAATATGCAGTGCGTGTTTCAGAGTGAAGTGTGGCGCTGTGTTTGACACGTGAGCTCCAACCATCTTCCCAAACTTGTAATGAGAAGCTCTTATCTACAAAAAGAGAAGCTTTAAGGTCTAATTTTGATTGTTTAAAGGGGTCATATGATGCGATTTCAAGTTTTCTTTCTCTTTGGCGTGTCTCTCTGTTCATGCATAGATAAGATCCCTGAAGTTGCAAAGACTAAAGTCTCGAAACCAAAGAGATATTCTTTGTCCACGCCCTCTTAAAACGTCTCATTTAAACATTTGCATAACACCGCCCAAACGTATACGCAAAGAAAGAGGACGGAACTATTATTCTCGCTGTAGTATTGTTGCTGCCACCGGTGCCATGTCCTGGAGACGCTGTGTTTCGTTGTGAAAGCGAAAGCACTTTGTTTGGACACACCTAGAAATCAGTGGTTTAGTTGTATTTACAACACTGTTCCAGAACAGTTCAACCCGAATATTAGAGTGTGTGCAGCGCTTTTTACGGAGGACTGTTTCCTGAGCCTGGGTGTAGCCTATAATGCCAGCTGTGCTCAAAGACTGTTTCTATAAAGTGGGGCAATTCCAACTTTGCAAGGACAGTCTGGCGCTTCTGACTCACAGCCTGTAAGTATGTTTCTGCTACTGACTATTCAAACATGAGTTCTGAGCTGTGTAGAGTAGCGCTTGTTGTTTGTCGTTTCTACGATCACAAATGCAGACATGGTAATGTTTATGCAGCGCGATGATAAACACATTGCATTACACCACATACACCAAATAATGTTCTTTTTAGCAACGTCATATGACCCCTTTAACGTTTGAAAATGAAGAAATTAAGACAGCCAATTAAGAGCCATAAATTATTATTTTGTTTATAGTTGTCATGTAAAATATAATGATGATGATCCTATTTGTCTTAAATACTATTTTTGTTATTATGTTAA
Source organism: Onychostoma macrolepis (assembly GCF_012432095.1). Taxonomy (NCBI): domain Eukaryota; kingdom Metazoa; phylum Chordata; class Actinopteri; order Cypriniformes; family Cyprinidae; genus Onychostoma; species Onychostoma macrolepis. Next base: position 31,083,566 of record NC_081167.1, on the reverse strand, counting down.
AGTGAAATATTAAAATAGTAATAATATTACTTATTTGTTTCAATAATAATAATAATAATAATAATAATAATAATATTTTTACGGTCAAATATTAAAATAATAATAATATTTCTTATTTTCTTTTTCAAATCTTATTTATTAATAATATGAATATTTTATAATAATAATAATTATTATTATTATTTTTATTATTAATGTCAAATTAATATAAAATCCTACATTTTGGCCAAATTGTTTAAATACTTTTTTTTTACATTTTTTTTTTATAGTGAAATATTAAAATAGCAATAAGATTTCTTATTTTTGTTCCTTATTATTATTATTATTATTATTATTATTATTATAGCCATAATAATATATAATCACATCTCAGCCAAACTGTGCAGCTCTACAAACAAGCACAGATTTTTATCAGAAGAAAATTGTGCAGCCCTAGTCCTAGAAATGTTTACCTTTAAATAAACTTTAAATTCAAATCAAATACACATTCTCAGATTATGAAACTAACAAGCACGGTTCTTTTTTTTTTTTTTTTTTGCCAGTTTTTAGCACGTCTCAGTGCTTTGCTGTATTTACTGTACATGTCACACACATGCACAAATCTTTGATGGCATCATAAATGCGCTTTAGTATCTGCTGAAGGTGCAGACGTATTTTTGCTGTTGTGTGTAAAAGCGAAACGTGATGAAATCCGAGTGCTGATGGTATGTTTTCAGGTCCTTCACACTGACGGATCAAAGTAATCCAATTATGAAAATGAGCTTATTTTTTTCCCTCTCTCCCTCTCACTCTCTCTCTCGCTCTCTCTGTCTTTAATGAAAAGTTGTTGTGGGATCTGAACACTGTTATCAGTGTGGGCCGCTGATTTTACACTGAAACCAAACCGTTCATCAGCGATCTGCCTGGAAATAATAAGAGTGCAGAGGAAGCGAAACCTCCTTTCTCTTCATTCATATTCCTCCGTTTTTCTCCCACAGGTTTCTGGAGAACTCTCTGCTCAGCGCTGAGGTGAAAGAGGGAGAGATTCTTCCTCCGACCATCCAGAAGCTGATGAAAGGATACAACAAATACCTGCGGCCTTTCTTTGACAGTAAGGACGTAATGGATGTTTAATGCATGTGCGTGTATTTGTGGGCTGAACGGTGATTTACTACCACATTTTCATTTAAAACAGATTGTTTGATGCTTGGTTATGCTACACATTAAAATGAGAATCTAAATGTGACTGAGCCACAGTATCATCAGAAAGTGAGAGAAAGATGCTCAGAAGTCAATAAAGATACAGTTTCGTTGAACATAAACATGTCAAGAGTTTAACTAACCTTCTCAGCACGATTCTCTTTAAAAATGTTTCTCCACCGTGACCACAGTCGAGCTGACAGAAAACTGACTTTTTATTTGAATTTGCACTATTGCACCCCTTGTGGTATTTCTGAGACATTACAAAATGCAATAACATGCCATCGAGCCTGCGTTGCCCCAAACACACATGCATGCTCATGTGTTGTATTAGTACAATTGAGATACTATTATAGTTTTTTGTTAATATTTTGAATTAGATTTTATTTTTATATTCTGTTTTCATTTCAATTTTAGTTAAAGTTTTAATAACTTTGTTGTGTGTTTTTGCCTTTTACAGTTTTAGTTCTAGTTAATTTAATTTGAGTTATTTTAGTATGGAAGCTTGTTTCGGCCATAGCATAAAAAAGGTAATTACGACTTTTTAACTCACAATTTTTATTTTATTTTATTTTTTCAGAATTGCGAGATATAAACTCAGAATTTGGACTTTCTCACAATTTTGAGTGTACATCTCGCAATTCTGTTTTGTTTTGTTTCCCCCAGCGAATAAAAAATAAAATACTTATCTCACAATTCTGACATTTGTTCTCGCAATCACATGTTTGTTTATATATCACATTTCTTTTTCTTTTTTTCTTTTTTTTAAGATTTATTTATGCCATATATATCACATTTCTGAGAAACGATTCTGAATTGTGAGATCTAAGCTCAGAATTGTGAGAAAAAAAAATCTGAATTGTAAGATAAAATGTTGCAATTACCTTTTTATCTCATGGCAGAAACAATCTTCCATATTTTAGTACACCGACTCAAACTAAAAGAAAATGACATGTTGCCTTGGCAACTAGCTGAAATAAAACAAGTAAAAAATTATTATTTTTTTGTTATTTTTTAAGTGATGAAAATTATTTTAATGTTTTTTTTTATAGTTGTAGTTAATGATAATAACTTTTTCACACACAAGATAAATCTGAGACCCTACAGAGGTCAAGACTAATGGCTTTAATAAATCAGCAGCACACACAGGTCAGAGAAACGCAGTAAACCCATTGCTTTCTGTCAGTGTGTCTGTCCTACTGTTGCTCCTGCTGTAAATTATTGATGAGTTGAGGACTTCTGTAGCTTCACTCTCTACTCCACTGTTTCTGTGTCGAGGAAGCTACTTTAAAACTGTAGCTTGTCAACTCATAACTTAAGCTGGTTTTAACCTAAATTAGTCAAACTACCATTAAGTTACCCTTTTGAGTTAGCTAGACTAGGGCTGGGTGATTTTTTTTCAGATTGTATCGATTCATTCAAATGTAATGTTTTGGCAAAATTTAATTTTATCAATTTTGAATAAAAAAAATATTCGCAAACATTACACTGTAAAAAAAAAAAAAAAAAGTTGTAAAAAAACATTCAAATGACTGCCAAACAAAAACCGAAAAATTAAAGTAAAATATCATAATTGAAACAAGGAAAAATCTGTGAAATAAGGGTTTTACGATGTTAAAAAAAAAAAAAACCTTCAAATGACTGGCAGCTATGGCTGCCAAACAAAAATTGTAATAATACAGTAAAATATCTTAATTGAAATAAAGTGCAAAAACAATTTTACAGAAATGTAAGAAAATTTGTTAAAGGTTATATAGAAAAAAAAACGTTTTTTCCTTGTTTCAATTGCAATATTTTTACTTTAATTTTATGTTTTTGTTTATGATTTTTTTTTTTTTTTTGTGCAAAAACCTTATCTTATCTGCATTTTGATCGGTAAGTGGATTCTAACTTAAACACTTCTGGTCACAGCGTTCAAGAAATCAGCGCACATGTCTGTGAACGACTACACTGCTCAACGCTGCAGATATGTTTCGCCAATATCAGATGGGGCCCCCTGATTCCACGGGGCCCTAAGCGGCCGCTTACCTCGCTTATTGGTTAAATCCGCCCCTGCGTGTCTCACAGTGCAAATTCTGTGCAATGAAGCCCGCCGCATCTCTAGTGCGCAGTAAACGTGTGCCGGTATTCGGTAATGTGATATATCACGATAATGAATATGCACGGTATTGCTATTGTGGGCACTTAAAAATACCGAAAATAATTGGTTATTCAAAATTATTCAGAATTTTAAATGCATTTTGAGAATACTTTTCCCATTAAATGGTTAAATGCACAACACCGCTGCGTGCGTCGTCAAAGATTTATTTTAAAACTTTTTTACATTTTAATCTAGACTACAACATGCCCTAGAGATATTGTTTGAAAATGTTTTGATTCTTTATTGTTCGGCCATACTTTACATTAGGGCTTCATTGGTTAACATTGGTTAATTAATTAGTTAACATAAACTCCCAATGAAAAATTCTTCTAAACGTTCATTAATCAGTCATTTAAATATTTAATAGCACATTGTTAAAATCAAAATAATTATGAACTGTATATTATAAACTGTTTTTTTTTTTTGTTTTTTTTAATGAACCCAAGCTAACATGAACTAAGAGTTGTATTATTTTTAACAAAGATGAATAACTTCTGTAGTAAATGTAGCTTTTGCTCATTGATAATGTTAATGCATTAACTAAGGTTAACTAATGAGATCTTACTGTAAAGTGATACCTATTGGTCTTTTAATTATTTTGCACTTTAATCTGTGTAAAATGTTTAACTTTATACATTTTTTGTGTATTGCTTTATTGTATTTAAATGTTCTGATATTTTTGTTATAAGAAAAAAGTTATTAAACCTGTTATACTGTAATATGGCAACATTTTTTTTTTTGCAACTAAATTTCAATATCGTGAATATACCGTGAAATATTCAGAATCGATTCAGAATCGTTGAAGAGAGAATCGCGATGCACCGGAGAATACATTTTTTCTCCCACCCCTACAAATGTTCTTTAAAAAAATAAAGCTTTTATTTCTAAAGAATGCACAAATAATTGACTTTAAACTTTGAATGCAATGCAAGTCAAAGCGCCTGACAAATGCATGAATGTAAGAGCTGTTTAATGAGACAAAACTGCAGTTAACTCCAATAGTTGGTATGAAATCAATCCGCTGTTGAGGTCCAATTGTTTGCATCTTTGCATTGCTCCCCGTCGCACAGTTTACAGCATAATGCATTTCTCACAGCTGCTCGTCTCAGAGTACATTGCCTTTCCACTCACATCTCTCGGCAGACAAACGCAAGCGTGTGAAGTTCTACTGACGAATCCAAAGGGACAAATACTTCAATAACAGTGTCTCCTCCTGAGTCATTGTTTCAACGATAAACAGCTGAGAGAGTCGTGTTGATGACACAATAATGTGAAAAGAGACGTGTGGACAGCAGCTCAAACCGTCAAACCAGGTGTAAAAATAGCCGCAGGAAAACTATGAGGAGAACTTGTTGGATTAGATATTCAAAATCCTGTTGCGTTCCACTGAAGTCGTTGCTATTTTTCACTAATTTGACCCCAATCATCTACATGATTCTGACTCGCTGTTGTAAAGATTTTTTTTGAGAAATAAAACACATGCTTTGTCGGCTTTAATGAGCAGTTTCGCTCGCAAGGTTTCTGTCTTTAGCAGCGATTCTCTGAATTATGATGGATTGCAAAGCTGTGAATGTTTGTGAATGTTTACATGGCATCTCTCCGTCTCCGTTCTGCAGATGGTCCTGTCACGGTCGGCATGAGTTTAGACATTGCCAGCATTGATACCATTTCAGAGATCAACATGGTGAGAAACACACACCACACCTGGGATTGAAGTTAAAATATCTTATAAATGTATAGTATTTTATAGTTTACATGAATAATAACTTGTGTGCTTGTTAGTGAGTGTTATTTAATATTTTACTGCTCATACTTAATACATAATTCTTAACCTCATGCAAGCTTAAACCATGTAGTTACCTTGTACTGCCCAGTACTTTCCTGTTAGCACAATGTAAGTACATGTACTGTAAAATAAAGTGTAACCGTGATGATATATTTTTAAATGATAATAAATAATTAAAATTCATGTTCAAAAGCATTATTATTAGTATTAGTAGTAGTAGTAGTAGTAGTAGTAGTAGTAGTATTGTATTATTATTATTATTGTTTTTTAAATAATAACAAAAATATTCTTAAGTTTGTTTTACATGATTAGTAATGATAATAATAATTTAAAACAAATAATAATAATAATGATAATAAAATTAAACAATAATATTTAAAAATATTATAACAATTATAATTATTAATAATTCAAAATAATAATAATTCAAAATATATTAAATATAAAATATGTATTATTATTATTATTATTATTATTATTATTATTATTATTGCTTGTACTTAAAGTTAAGGGTTTTTTCATATTCTTAACCTCAAGTATTAAACTTTGGCTCATCTCACACAGTTTATGTTGTTCTGATCATAAAATGTGAAAATGTATTTTTGCATTGTTTGCTAAATCATGTCGGATGCTCTGCTGTAGTATTATAAGTACCTCATTCCTTTCTTGAATGGGCAGGACTACACAGCCACCATCTTCCTCCGGCAGCGCTGGACAGACGAGCGGCTGGTGTTTGAAGGCAATAAAAGCTTAAGTCTGGACGGGCGACTGGTGGAGCTGCTGTGGGTCCCAGACACCTTTATAGTGGACTCCAAGAAGTCCTTCCTCCACGACATCACAGTGGAGAACCGGCTGATCCGGATCTTTCCCAACGGAACCGTTCTCTATGCGCTCCGGTGAGACTTTATCTGGTCTATATATATATATATATATATATATATATATATATATATATATATAGCTGTGAATCTGCTTGAGCTGTACTGATATTTAGTCTGAATGCAGTTAGTAATCTTTATATTTTTTATTTAGTGATAACAATAATAATCATCATCAACAACATTTAAAATATTATTATTGTTATTATCAATATATTTTATTTTATAATAATAATAATAATAAATAAAATTATTTTTAAAAAGCATGTATTGTTATTAATTTATATATTTTTATATTATTAATAATTAATAATGAAAATATATAATAATATAAGTAGGTATTGTTATTATTATTATTAGTAGTAGTAGTAGTAGCAGTATTGATTATAACAACAATAATAATAATAATAATATTCAATTCAAACCTTTTTGTTTTTAATTTAGAAATAATGAATAACAATAATAATAAAAAAACATTCTTGTTTAAAATTATTAATAAAATATCAGAATAAATAAGTCTGAATTCAGTTTTGCATCTTATTTAAATATTTAGAGAATGTTTATTTAGTTGTTTTTATTTAGAAATAATAAATAACAAACATTTTGATTAAATTGTGCAGCTCTACAAACAAGCACAGAAAACCTGGATTTTTTTTAATTGCTCGGTTTAGTGCTTTTAGATATTTCTACTGGAAAGCAAGACTAAAATACTGATTACAGATGGGATGTTTTGCAGTCTGTGCCTCTTTACCTTTCATGATGAGAACATGTCAGTGTTTATGAGTGTTTATGTTTTTCTCTGTAGGATCACCACGACTGTGGCCTGTAACATGGATCTGACCAAATATCCCATGGACAAACAGACATGCACCTTACAACTGGAGAGCTGTAAGAATACACACGCATTTCCAGCTTTTGCTTCCTCAAAGTGTTGCTCTGGCAACAAGCTGACGTTTTTAGGCTCTTGTTTGTGACATCTGTACTCGTATAACTGCAGAATGTTTCATATTCATGCTGTTTCATATTTTATAAGAACATGTTATGGTTGCATCTAAACACGCCACATTACATCTGTTTACTTTCCATGCACTTGCATGCAATGCAGATCTCTGATGTGTGGTTGCATAAGATCATTTATATAAATACATATTACATACAGGCAGAAATCAGTCCAAGATGATCCTGTATTGAAGTGTGTGTGACAGCCACTAGATTTGGGTCAATTTAGTTTCCCATGGAACCTGATTTGCTTTCATTTGGCCCCTAAAGCTGCTTTCTCTTCTTGCTGACTTTATCTTTCTCTCTTCATCTCTCTCCCCCCGTCTGCCGTTCTCTGATCTTCTCGTTCTTCTCTAGCCGCCTGTGAGTTTTGGATGTGGATCTCTTCCACGTCTTCTGCTGGTGCTTATATAAGAGCAGAGCATAAAGAGTAGGAGAGTTAGAGGAGCTTCTGAAGTCTCACAGTCTGTCACCCACAAACCGCACAGTCTTTCTCTAATGAAACGACGGAGAGCTGCTTGCAGCCACCCATGGGTGAATTTCAAGAAATGTCTGGGTCGTAACGCACTCCAAAAATCTGAAGACAAAATAAGATTTCGTAATGCATTTTACATGTACAAACCACAACCTGTTTTTTTGGTAACACTTTACAATAAGTTGTAATTTGTTAACATTAATTAATATATTAACTATCATGAACAAACAATGAACAATACATTTATTAAACTATGTATTCATCTTTGTTAATGTTAGTTAATAAAAATACAGTCGTTCATTGTTTGTTCATGTTAGTTCACAGTGCATTAACTAATGTTAAAAAACACAACTTGTGATTTTAATAATGCATTAGTAAATGCTGAAATGAACATTAACTAAGATTAATAAATGCTGTAGAACTATTGTTCATTCTTAGTTCATGTTAAATTAATGTAGTTCGCTAATATTAACTAATTAACCTTATTGTTTTTGTTGTTTTGTTTTTGCATTGTGACATTATTTTAATGACAATTTTGCTCCAAATTGTAATTTTTTTACACAGGTTTTCCAAAGAAAATTATTAGCAAAGCATTTTATATAAACATAATATGAAGTTATTTTGCTATATATTTTTTTTCATAAAAATATGATTTATGCACATTTTGCTAAAAAAGGCTAGATTTGTCACATTATTGAATTGTTTGAACAATCATATGAACATAATTCATAATTATTAAATTTACAAACAGAATTTTTCATGAAATGACGATTTAAGCCCATTTTCTCAAAAACTCAGAACGTCCAGTTTTTCTTGCAGAGATTTTTCAAAGTTAATTATTTACTCACCCTTTCATATTTTTTACCCACGATTTTATTTAGTTGTTTGTTTTTTTATTGTTTGTTTTGTTTTGCAATTTTTAAATGTATTTTACATGAAAATATTATTTAAGCACATTTTCTCCCAAATTCTGAAAGGCCAGATTATTTTGCACAAATTTATTTACACAGTTCTTCACAAGAACATAATGTGCAGTTCTTTTTCATTTAAGTTTATTTATTTTTTTATGAAATGATGATTTAAGTACATTTTGTCCCAAATTGTAGAAGGCCAGATGTTTTATGCACAAATTTTCCAATGAGAATTATTTGCACAATCTTTTATCTTAACATAGTTTAATTTAGAAATAATGGCTTTTGCTCACTGATCTCTTCAGTTTCTTTGTGCATTTTAAAGAAAAAACGGCAGCATGAAGTAAATACCGTCACGTGACACAGTATCCAGCAGACTGTCGCAGATTTCTTCCTGAAGTTGCACATCACTTGTCTGAACACATGGCATATTTTGAACATTAAACCAATCTATGCATTTAGCAGACATTACATGCAATCTGACTTCCTCCAAAAAAATATATTTTTGGAAATATACAGTATTCAGCTTCATGTCGACGTACAGGTCAAACGCTTCTGAAATTGAACTCAAATATTTATATGACGTTTGACAGAAATCGTGAAACCGGCACAATGAAAGATTCTCTGCCTGATGGTTTCATATGCAGAAGTGGTGTATTGAGATGTTCAAAGGAGGCTTTGTTTCAAATGAGTTTTTAAAGTCTCTTTAAATCATGGCCTTTCATCTAGATGTTATATTCGCGTGCTATGCAGTGAACCACATCAAGACAGAACCCGTTCCCTGCAGTGCAGCATATTGAATGTCTCAATTGCAAAGTCTAAATCACGATTTACTGTACAGATATATCATGTGAGATGGCAGTGGCTCACAGTTGTGTGTGTGATTAGAAACACTACTGTCTTCCTCCGTCACGTGCTGTTCCTGTCCTCAGGGAGTCTGAGTGAACTCACATTAATGAACGTCACACAGATCCAGAAAACACATCTCACAGACGCTCAGTATCTGATTACTGTCACACAGTGCCACCAAGAGCACACATACTGATATTACACACCCATACATGTGGACATTTATCTGATAGTCACTACACATCAAAATATGAAATCTAATGCTTTAGACTGCATTCACAATTTGTTCACGATGTGTCCCTTATCAGATCACTCTAGAACTGACTTGCATGCATCAAATTATCTTTTCTTGTTCATAATAACGTCATAAGAAAATGTATTAATATTATTTAATCTGTTGTTTTTAAAATGTTATGTTTATATGAAACTACAAAAATATCGGTCTTCTAGTCTTGCATCTTTGCTTAAGCATTAACATTTTAATTTTTGTTTTCACTGATCAAAGTAAGTGTGATAATTGATAAATGTTAAAACAAATACACTAGTGTTCAAAAGTTTGGGATTATTATTATTTAAATTTTTGTAAAGAAATTAATACTTTTATTCATCAATGATGCATTAAATTGATCAAAAGTGACAGTAAAGATATTTACAATGTTACAAAATATTTCTATTTCAAATAATAGTATATATATATATTTTTTACTTTCCATTCATCTGTGAATCCTGAAAAATAAAATGTATCACAGTTTCCACAAAAATATTGGGCAGCACAACTATTTTCAACATTGATGATAATCAGAAATGTTTCTTGAGCAGCAAATCAACATATTAGAATGATTTCTGAAGGATAGTGTGACACTGAAGACTGGAGTAATGATGCTGAAAATACAGCTTTGATCACAGAAATCAATTACATTTTAACACATATTAACATAGAAAACAGTTATTTTAAACTGTAATAACATTTCACAATTTTACAGTATCAAATCAATGCAGCCCTGGTGAGCAGAAGAGACTCTTTCAAAAACATTCAAAAATCTTACCAACCCCAAGCTTTTGGCCGGTAGTGTATATTTTTGCCCATTTCAGTGCAATACTTACAGTATATAGTGCAATTAATAAATTGTCGTTGTATCGTATGATTCAAGGGTAAATTGAGCATGCAATATTGTTGTATATGACGAGACATCTGATTTATTTCCCACGTATGGAAGTGTGATTTTTACATGTGCTGTTGATGCTGTTTATCTGTTCACAGGGGGTTATAACGTCAATGACGTGATGTTTTACTGGGCACGTGGGAACGACTCTGTGAGCGGTTTGGACACGCTGAGACTGGCTCAGTACACCATAGAGGATCATTACACCTCAGAATCTGAGGCCGTATATGAGACGGGTACACAACGCCACAAACACACCGCAGTTACACATCTAATGTCTGTGGAGCAGATTATTAAACAACGCCAGATAATAACACCCGTTTCATCAGAAATGACACTGAAATGGCCATGGTTCTTGTTTTTGGCAGATTATTGCTCTGTGAGTTCAGCAGTGACTCCAGAACAATAATTTGCTCTCATATTTCAAAACGACCATCATTCCTGTTATTTTAAGCGTGGCATAGGCTATCAGTGGATCACTTATGGAGCCAAGCTCAAACAATAAACCCACAGATTCTTGATAAGCGTTGCTTATAGTAAGTGGACATGGCAACCATTAAAGAGCGCACTCTGCTAAGTAGCCTTTAAAACCTAAACAAATATGACTCCTCTGTCAACAGTGGTACTTGGCCATAGAAACCACTCCAACAACATCTTAATCTCTGATTTGTTGATGGTCTTGAAGATTTTTTACTTGGGCGGAGAGCATTAATGTTTTACATAACTACTTTGAATCTCTTCCCAGGAAATTATCCCAAGCTGATCTTTCATTTTGAGCTGAAGAGGAGCATCTTGTACTTCATCCTGGAGACGTACGTGCCATCCAGCCTGCTGGTGGTGCTGTCCTGGGTCTCTTTCTGGATCAGCCAGTCATCCGTCCCCGCTCGCATATGCATAGGTACCGTAATGCGTTGCATTGGCTGTGCAATTTTTTTTTAATGAAAAATAAAATATGTTGAGACATGCTCAAACTATTCCACTAGAATGTTACACTGAAGAAAGATGTGTAGATAAAACATAATTTAGGTCCTTATACTAAGACATTTTATATGGCGATTGAATGGATACAATAAAACAAAGATTATTGGTTTTATAAGAAAACACTATTTCAGGCTTTCTACTTCAAAATTTAATCTTCATCACATTCACTGTGCTACTTTCCAGTAACATTTACTGACAATTTCAGTAATTTTCAATTTTCAGTGAAAATAGTTTCATAGTAAATCTACACCATTTTTTTCAGTGTAGTAACTACACAGAACATCCTAACAACCACACATTACAATATAATAACAGCAAAAGCTGATTGTGTTATGACTCATAAATACTCAACAGTTCATAATTATTACATTATTAGAACGATTAATTGATAAATTGTCGATTATTTCACTGGTTAATCTTTGATTGATTTTTCTGCATGGAGTACTATATAAATAAATGTGATGTGACCGAACACAGCGCCGCACTGGTCAAACCGCATTATTGCAGGCTCTTACATTAGGTCATATGAGATCAAATGATTATTTGACAACAAAAGTATTTGTTGACAATTTTTTATTGCCAATAATATCGACTAATCGTTTCAGCCCTATTCAGAACTGAGCAGACAAGTGTCTCATCTTACTCTGTGTGTGTTATTGGCAGTATTGGTTAAGTTACTCAAGAAAAGTAATCCACTACAAATTACTAATTCTTTAAAATTGTAATTTGATTACATTACTGATTACTGCATTTAAAAAAGTAATCAGATTACTAATTACTTTACTTTCAAGTTACTTTCAAGTTTACTTGACTTTTCAAGTTATCAAACCTAAAAAATGCACTACAAAGAAAGAAACTCATAGTTCTTTCATTTATTTAAAATTGACTGAAAAATTACATAAGTGTTATTTGTATACACTCCCAATATCAACAAAAAATTTTTTTGGTTTTGTAAAATAAAGAAAACAAATAGGGTGCGCTCTCTGCATTCTCAGTCTCCGTGAATATCTTCCTGAAATGAGTCACTACTGTAAAATGTTAACGCGTTAACGCATGCGATTAATCAAAAATATTTAACGCGTTAATATTTTTTTAAGGCAGATTAATCGTTTGATAAGGTTTGACCCCAACTTCCCGTCATCGCAGCGTGGAAGGTCATCTATCATTGTGTGATGAGGGTACAGCGAACCAGTGTTGCCAGGGTAATGATAGCGGCACAAGTGGGCTATTTTGAAAATACAGTCGCGGGAAAAATTACAGAGCCGTGGTTTGCGTTTTTTTGGGCTACTTTTATAATGTACCGCGGCCGCCCAAAGTGTATATAGACAAATAAAAATTAAAATAGATCATTTTACTAATGTGTATTATACTTGGAATGTATACCTGGCAACTTAAGAACGGAGAGGCGGTAACATCACAAACAACGTGAGTTTTAGCAGAGCATATGTTAAGGCTTTTACACAGCAGAAATAAACATGACAACAGCCACTATAGATTATATAAGATAATAAACACATGATTACGATAGATATGGTCTGTATGTGATTTTTTTTTTTAATTAATGTGTACGTCTGAAATGCAAATTTGTGCAGCGATATAAAAGGCTATAAATAGCATATTTTAACAACAGTAAACGACCAAATTCCACATGTGATCGCAAAAGGAAGTTATTACAAACACTCGATGATGGTTTGAAGTGAGTTCTGAGTAAAAGTGTACTATTAATCTTATGTAGCATGATGCTAATGTTAGCTCTAATGCACCTGCAGAACAGGTCTTCTTCATAATGCATTTTGTCATAATACTTCATAAGGTGTGATTAATTATGATTAATCACAGTACACGACTGTGATTAACGCGATTACATTTTTTAATCGATTGACAGCACTAGTCTATTATTAAATGAAGTAAGTCATGTCAAAAAAAAATATTGTCTGATAAAATAATCCGTATGAAACTTTAAGACTACTAAGATAATATAAGATTATAAGATAATCATCCACACGAAACCGGGCTTGAGATGTGTGAACATGTACAGTAAATGTTCACATCGCCTCCGTAAACAAAGAAAGATTCAAGTTCATCTCGGCCACTTTTCGTTTTTGGAAGAAGATGCACTGTGAGGAATAAGCCTTGAATTTACCTCAGAAGAAGAATGCGATGCAACGTGGCTTAGGCTTAATCCAGCGGAGGATCTCATTCTTATGAGTCATTTATTTTGACTTATATCAGTGTTACTGTGACATAAACTTGTACACATTCACTTGTTGAACTTTTCCCAAACTATAATGCCAGACTAAAATATGTGAAATCGAGTGCGACATTTTGAAATATGATAGGAAACCTTTCATTGCATCTAAATGTTGTAGGACTTGTCTGCATTTTAGCTCGCATTCTCCGCAGATTTATTGAAGGGCATACTGACGCGCAAAACATGATTTTTACTTCATATTTTTAACACTGCATTTGCAACTTAAGTAATGTAATTTTATTGACATTAGTAACTGTAATCAAATTACATAAATTTAAAATGTAACACATTACTTTACTGCGTTACCAGGAAAAGTAATTCGATTACAGTAAAGCGTTATACTCAGCTCTGGTTATTGGTGCGTGTTACAGGTGTGACGACTGTCCTGACGATGACCACACTGATGATGGGTGCGCGGACATCTCTGCCTAATGCCAACTGCTTCATCAAGGCCATCGACGTGTACCTGGGCATCTGCTTCAGTTTCATCTTTGGAGCGCTAATAGAGTATGCTGTGGCCCACTTCTGCACGCTAAACCACCCCGACTGCAACAACTTGCTAATGGTAAGAGAGGAACATCATCATCGTCAACATCATAGTGTGTTCATCGTCATCTGTGCTGTTTTCTAAGGTAAGCATCATTATTGCTCATACTGTACTTTGAGTCTTAAAAGAATAGTTCACCCAAGATGCAGGTGACTTTTTTTCTTGAGTAGAACAATAAAGAAGATTACTAGCTGAAATCATTTGCCTTGCTGATTCAGAAAATGCAAGTCTTTGGCTGCTCATCTTTGAGAATAAAAAAGCATATGAATGAATCTCAGTGGCTCCTGACAATATATAGAGGTCTCATGAAGCAAAACGATCAGTCTGTGCAAGAAACTGATCATTATTTACATCATTATTGCCTGTATTCCAGAGCCGCAGGCAAAAGATGAAATCTGATTCTTTTCCACGAACTGATTCTTTCGGACAATTAGTTTCAATGAATTCACTAGTTTTTTTACATAATCATGCAATGACATCATGTATACGCTGTTATATTATTAAAGCACCCAACTGTGATATGAAACTCATGTTTTTCTACATGTCTAAAGCAAATAAAGTGAATGAACTTGTCTTCATCAGCTCAGAATTTCACGTAAACAATGAGAAACCATGAAAACTTTTATTTGGCCCCTTCATTCAAGTGTTTGGTTCACACATGCTCATATCAGCGGCTCATCAGTTCAACTAGTTCACTAAAAAGAATCAGTTCAAAATAATGATTCGTTCATGAACCGGACATCACTCCGGACACACGATTGCCTTAGTCTCTGGATTACAGATAATAATGTTGTAAATAATGTTCAGTTTCTTGCACAGACAAATCATTTCTCTTTATAAGACCTCAATATATTGTCAGGAGCCACAGGGATTAATTTTGCGTTAATTCTATTCTCAAAGATGGGCAGCCACTAACTTGCATTTTTTGAATCACAGAGGACCACGGTTTCAGATAAAAATCTTCCTTACTGTTCTACTAAAGATAAAAGTCACCTACATCTTGGATGGCCTGAGGGTGAGTAAATTAACAGCAAATTAAAATTTTTGGTAAACTATTCTTTTAATGTGACTTTTGCCTGGGTAAGAACCACTCACAATTTCTTAAAATGTAAATTATACTCATCGTTATCGTCATCATCATCATTATAATCATTTATTGTTGACATCATGTCATCATACTTTTGGTCTTATTAATTTTTAGGATGAATTTCATAGCTCATTTTGTCTCGCCTCTGTGTTTCTTTCTGTCAGTACGGTCATCACATGCATGAGTGCGAGGAGGAGATGAACGGCATTGTCACCACCATCGCCAGCAATTCTTCACGGCTAAAGCGGCGCAAAGACTCTCCGGCTCTGGCACCCACGCATGCCGCTGACGGAGAGCCTGGCCTCGCGCCCTCCAGCCCAACCACCAGTGAACCCAAGACTGCCGAGGCCCCAGCAGAGCTCTTTAGCCGCTGTGCCAAAAACATCTCCGCCCTGAGGAAGATCCTGAGATCCATTAACTGCTGTCATGTGGAAAACCCACATTATATAGACAACTACTCACGGTTAACCTTCCCGCTGTCGTTCATCATCGTTAATCTGCTCTACTGGACCTACTACCTGTACTTTTAACCAGCGCATCATGTTGAATAATTTCTGTGTGTTAGCAAGTACGATAGTGTGTGTGCGTGTGTCTGAAAGACCAGTAGTGACACAGCAGAGAAGGAGAATGATTAAGGTTGCACCGATATTAAATTTCTCAGCCAATACCATTCGCCAATTATGGAGAGTGATGTTTGCCAATACCGATAGCTGATTATTCAGAATGATATCTGCCGATACCAATAGTTATTATTCAGAATAATATCTGCCTATACCAATTGCTTATTACTCAGAATGATATATGCTCATACAATTATTCAGAATATCTGCCGATACCAATAGTGATTATTCAGAATGATACCTGTCGATATCGATAGGCGATTATTCAGAATGATATCTGCTGGTACCGATAGCAGATTATTTAGAATGATATCTGACGCTACCGATAGCAGATTATTCACAATGATATCTACCGATACGATTATTCAGAATAATGTCTGCTGATACAGATACCGATACCACTAACCGATTATTCAGAATGATGCCTGCCGATACAGATACTGGCAGCCAATTATTCAGAATGATATCTGCTGATACCTATACAAATACCGATAACGATTATTCAGAATGATATCTACTGATACTATAGAGCTATAATTATCATTTGTGCTATAATCTCCATTACTACATTTAACATAGCACTTACAATGGCAGTAAACAAAGCAGCACGTAAAAGCAGAAATGTCAGCTTTTTGGATTATTCAGTAAATCCCTATTATTGTCATTCTTGCAGTGGATTACTTTTCTAGGTGGATAAAACTAGCAACATAATTCCTGTGAGTCGCTTTTTCTGCATGGATATGGTCTGACTGATTGATTATTGTTTGAAATTTGGAGTGTTTACCAGCTTTAATGTGCTATAGATGCTGTTGACAGAGATTAACTTGCATTGAACACAACCTGTTTAATAATGAGGAGACGTGTTCAGTATCCGTATTGTCCCATATATGAATCTCACTGATAGTGTCTGCGTCAGGTTTGGCGTTTGTTTTGGCTGATGGTGGATGTTTGACCCTGGATCTCCACAGTGGCTCCCATGATTAAATCCCCTGAATAACTAAAGAAAAATTGAGGAAAATGCACGTGAATTTTAGCATCAGATTACTGGAAATCTGAGTTTGGCTTCACATGTGGCTAAGGATAATGAGCAGACTAGATCTCAAAATCAACGCGAAATCAAAATTCAGTAAACTTTTCCATTGAAATCATCTTGGCTGTGGGCTATTAGATCATGTTAATCTTAACCAGTAATCAAGTAACTATTTAGTCATTGTTTTAGACTGCTGTTGTAGCTAATGCAGCCTTTCTGAAATATTGGTCATAATTAACAGAGTCGTTTAATGCTGGTAAATGTTAATGTAATAGAGGTTACAGCAATAATAGCAAATAATGATGGATTTGATAAAGAAGCACCATCGCTGGGACTTTGTTGACTTTAACATCCCCAAATCACTGTAGGTTTTATCACAAGAGAAAAAATAGGGGAAAATGTTACTATTTGAAGTTGTGTGAATGTGATTGTTAGAAACTGTCAGTTTTCACATCTCTTATGTGCATTTGTGTGTGTGAGTGTTCATCATCATTGGCTGGGAGTCATTGAAACAGTACAATGCAGTAAAATATTATCAAAAAGGGCCTAACAAGTTGATATCCTAAAGGTGTAGTTCGTTCAAAGAGGAAAACAATGTTGTTTACTCACCCTCACGTCCACTGAAAACCTGTATGACTGTTCGAATCTCACTTCTGTTTGCAGTCAATTCAAATATGACAGCAGGTTTTACATAATATGTCTCGTTCTTGACGTTAGGGCTGAAATGATTAGTTGATATTATCGACAACATCGACAATAAAATATTTTAGTTCTCGAATAGTCATTTGATCTCTTGACCTAATATAAGGGCCTGCAATAGCGCAGTTTAACCAGTGTGGCGCTGTAGTTCCTCGAAACGTTCAATCGAAACGGAACCAGTAGAGTGTGGAAATGTTTTACAAAACTACAAACAAAAAATTATGTCATGTGTAAAGACCCCAAGTTCTTTTGCATTCTTCACTTAGGTGTAAAAATACATTTTATATACACAAGCAGTACTTTATTGTTAGCTGAGAGTGGCGTTTAGATGAATATGTAAATATATGCTGTGCATTTCTTTTCAATAACAAAATAAACAGACATGAGAAAACAGCAGTTAAGAAAGCATCTGATTGTAGTGCGCATTTATTGTTTATTTGTCGCCTTTATTTATAACACTTACAATAGACTGCTTTAAAGCAAGCAGCTTCACAGTATTAAACATGAAAAAACAGTGTCAGTGTTGCTTTCAGTTAGAATTACAACTTGATTTTCTGCTATCAAGCAGCTCTATATGTATATGAATATGTACAGTATAACTCAGTATTTTAGTGAATAATCGATCAAAGACTACTGATTAATCTGTGAGATAATCAATGATTAGTCAATGAATCTTTGTATCAAAATAAGTGTGTGTTGCAGCCCTAGTTGAGATTTAGTCCGGCACAACTTGTCATATTTGAATTATACACAAGTGTGAATGAGATTCTAGAGCTGCTGGATACATGAGGGTCAGTAAATAGTGATTTTTAGGTGAACTATCCCTTTAAGCACACCGACTGCTCTCCTTCAGTCCATCACAGTCTGTTTTTATTCACTCGTGTCTGTGTTTTCCACACTGTAATGCCTCTAATGCGTCTTCCTTGCATATCTGTGGTTCTCGAGTTTGAGTTACGGTGTTGAGGGCAGACAGAAGCCATTGCTCCCCGTTTATTGCTTCCATAAATCCTCCGGCCTTGGCGCTGTCTTGCACATTGCGGGATCGATGGATCGCAGGGGCCGTGTAAACTCTTTATGTGACTTGGCTATAATGATTCAGAGGTGTTTGTGGACTCTATACGGGACGGATACGGACCGGACCAAAGGCCACAGACTGCATGTGGCGACTGATGCTAAATTATCTGGAATACAGTGAATTTTTTGGGACGTGCATCTGTGCTTTAAAGCTCTCATCGGATGGATTACGGTCCATACTAAACTGGATTGAACACTTTGGGTTATGGTTTTAACTCTAGTATTAAACTGATGTATGTTATGAAATTACGCTTGTGATTTGTTTAAAACAGGTGAAATTAGCACAGGCAGCGCCACACTATTGTCCCCTTCTGACACAATCCAGATCTCTTTTCTAAGCTGTGAAAGCTCATCTTTTATTTGCGATTGGGTTTTTATGAGCGTTTGATGTCATAATGATCAGATGAATGGATGGATTTTCCTTTCTGGACCTCGTTTAGGTTTTTGAAACTGTTTTTAATTTGGGATTGTCGATGCTCTCAAATGGATCTGCTATTTTTGTAACTTTTAATTGGCTTCATTTAGATGTTTTGAGGGTTTGCCGTCGGCATGCAGTCGGATCCTTAATTTCACGTCGAATGCCTTCCGTTCAAAATTTAAAACTACAAAGTGCTTGATTTTCAATTTAATGCATGTTTATTTACCACTTTAGGGTAATATTCAGTGTAATAATACATTAATATTGACATGTACATTTATATTTATGGGACTTCTTTGTGTTTACTCTTAGGTTGTTTTTTAAAGTTGAGAATTAATGCAATAATTCTTCATTTACTGTATATGCATATATCAGGCTTATTGCCATTAACTAAAACTAAAGTAGTACTTAAAATAAACATTAAAATGAAATAAAAAAATTTAAATAAAAAGTTTATTGCAGCTAAAAACATGTATTATTTTCATTTAGTTTGACTTGATGTCCTAAAATAACTCAAATAAATATGAAATGTATTAAATAAAAAAAAACTATATAGACATTAATAAAATGATAAAAACTAAAATCACTAAAACTTTTATAAAAATGAAAATTGAAAATATAACAACAAATTCTAAATATTATTAAAAATATAATAGTGTCTCATTGATACTAAAATAACACTGATGCATATTCAGAATTAATAGATCACATTTTTTTTTTTATAATTCCCATTGTATGACACAATGACATGATTTTATTAGCATCCCTGTAAGGTTTAATTATGTTTACACCAATATTAGAAAGCAGCTTAACACACTCCATGTGAAATCGTCATGCATTTCTAATAAATAATCTCTGTTCCCGCGAATAGGATGATGAGAGTATGCTGATGACAGTGCCAAACATGTAAGCCAAAGACTTCATATGTCTAGAAATCCACCTAAAACAGACCACAATTACCTGATCAATAACCTGTTTGTTAAGCTCTTCTGTTTCAATTCTAACCTGCAAACTGACCCGTATTTGATGGCAAGGCTATCTATGTCTTCCCTTACTTTCCCATTATTTATATAGTTCCATCATTGTCGTGTTATCGATCACCCAGTGAATTTCAGACGCTGTTTTGGGGCTGATCTCTCAGATCCAGACTGTTTATGTTGGTTTCTGAAGCTCTCGATCATCCTGATGTGAATATGTGTGTATAATGTAACATTTGCATATCGATGATGGAGGGGAATTAAAGGACTGTAAATATTGCATGTTTACTTGATGTTTACTTAAGCTTATACTAATGATGCTAATAATGAAACTAACAATCATAATTCCAATAAAAAAAAAGACTTAAATAAGAGTCTGTGAGTGATATTTTCCTTCCTGCTCAAAGTGCGGCTCAATAATGGATGGAAATTGCATATACAATAAATCATTAAAGAACATAAACCTCTGTGTCACAGTCAGAAGTAGATCATGACAGCGCTATAATAAGCTTGTCATCATATTTTAACGAGTATACGCTAACAAAACCCAAGAGCTGAGAGAAAATGCAACAGTCTGTTTCGTGTCAAACAGGCCACAATGGCTCTATTCAGATGAATGTTAAACCCCTAAACAACCAGAAAACAGCTTATTTTGTGCGTCAATCACCGGTGGGCAAAGAATGTTTGTACTTTGTGTAAATATACATGAATAACTCGACAAATTATTTGAGTGTTTGTTCAGAGTGCCTCTACCAATTATTAATTTGCTTTCATTGTACTCTTTCTCAAGCTTGAAGGCTTTAAACCGTTTATTGTGTGATTCTGATTATCATTTTCTCAGGCCTTTGTTTGTGATTTCAACATTGCATCACAGTTTCATGGCAGTATATGCAGATGACCTATGGCTTGACCTCTGACCTCTTCAGGAATGGTAAGGTCAAAGGTCAGGAACAGGCTCACAAGCACCTGCTGGTAGATGCTGGAATTACACTGTTATTATGGACAGTCAAAAGTAGTCTATAAGATGAAATAAACATGTATTTTGATGAAATAACCCTATTTCAAAGCAATATATAAGCTGCAAGTATTTTAATATATTATAGTGGACCGATTGTTTTTTAGGCGGTGAAATGGACTCATTTTTCTCCATCTTCAGACTTCAGGTTGTGTACTTCATGAAGCAGCCAAGAAACTTCCATTGAGATGAATGTGAACGCTAACCGATCACTCCCTTCAGGAACTTTCAACCTTAGTAGGTAAGATACTGTATTCTAATCACGTTTCTTATGAAATGAATCACAGACATAAAATGTAAAGCCTAAGTTATTTGAATATATGCAGCCATAAAATGAAAGGCCATTAAAGGGATGGTTCACTTAAAAACAAAACATATTGACATATACCTTCACTTTCATATTGATTTTATTAAATTGTTTAAATATATTTTATAATATATTGATGAAATTGTATGATTTTTTATTATGTTTTATAAAATAAAATAACATTTTATTTTTGTTTTATTAATCAAAATGCCTGGGATTCTCATTTTCATACACTGAAACATATGAAGTTGGGTTATTATCGTTAACTAAAGCAAAAACTAAAACATTTTTGTTAATTGGAATAAAGCTGAAATAAAATAAAATTAAAACATAAATATCAGATGAAAAACGTAAACTGAATGAAAATTAAAAATGTTACTAATAGTATAAAACTAAATAATGTAAATAATAAAAACCAAACAGTATAAATAATACATATTTTTTAATAAATATGAAAATAATACTAAAATAACACTGACTTGGAAAGCTTGCACAATGTTTTTTTTTTTTTTTTTTTACTATATTTTGTACCACATCTGAAGTAACAGTTCTGCTTTCATGCTTTCAGTGTTGAGCAGTAATAGTGTCTCGTCTCCTTCAGTCTGCTGAATATGGATTAACATGTAAATGTGTGCAGTCATGCGCCCATATACTTGGGTTTCTGAACAGAGCGAGTCGTTTTGCAGCTCTTTATGGACTGACAAGAAGTTTTGAGCTCTGCAAAAAGTTACAGTGATTTCATAGTACACTGAACTTTCCAAAGATCAAGGAAACAATTAGACTGTTCCTGATGTGAATCATCATGCATCATAAAGTTTAAGGTCAGCCAGTGAAGCGCAAACAGATTCAAATTACAATACCTTAATTACTCTAACACAAGTTGTACAGGTTCCCAGCAGTATTTGACTCCTCCAGCACTAATGGATTGAAGCTGAGAGACGAAACAGCAGCGTGAACACGAGTACGAGGTTTCCTGACGACGAGCAGCAGACGAATAATGAAGCAACAGGAAAATCATCAGCATGTAAGTCACGTGATTACTGCACTTTATTAACACCTAGGATAGTTCGTTTGCATTCATGAAGCGTAGATTGAGGAATACTGAGGTCAAGAGCCACGCTGCCTTCAAGTGCATCTGGGAACATCTTACTTTTGAGTTAAGCAGCCAAAGGTATGCTTTACAGTTTTTTACGATTGCTTACACTCTAAAATGAAAAAGAACACACAGTTAGTGAAACCTTACACTCAAGGAGCAAAACCTCAGTCCAGATCTGCAGAACTATAAGCACATTCTCAGCCTCACACTTTTTGCAAAACTCTACACACAGTGTTTTGCAAGACACTAAACGCACTTCTTTACATTAGACACAGAAATCTAACATGATGTCACTTCTTTGCCATTTCAAGACACTGCTTTCCAAAATACCACCCCTATAAACCAGTTGATCAAACACAGCCCTCAGGTGTGCAGACACTTAGGTGGTTAACTGTAAACTCAACAATCAGGTGCAAGCACTATAAAAAGGCAAAATATGAGTTTGTGTCTTCAAAAATGGAAGGCAATGTTGCAGTAAGATTGCAATGTTGCACATATTCACATTTTTAGACAGACTACACAATATTGTCACAGCAGAAGACCAAATGGATGCAGAGCAGATGAGCCCAGATGACAATGTATCTTTCCACTGATCTGCTGTGGTCCAAAACTGGTTTCATAAGTGTCCACAATTTTCACTCCAATACCTCGCACCATACCCCCTTGTTTTTTGGCATGGCGATCTCCAGCCCTATGTCAGGATATCCCTCATTCAAGCCATGGAGGAGGCCTGTGACCTGATTGATTCAGGGTCTGTGCACGGATGCATTCGCCACTCAAGACGATTCTTCCCTCACTGTCTTGGAGGATGTGGAGGAAGTGCTATGGCCAGATGCAGCGAGGAGATGATGTTGAGGGTTGTTTTGTTTATTTTTTATGCTTTCTTTTTCTCTCCACAAATCTTTTTGTTGTTTATGTTCTATATTGCATTTAGAATATGTTCTGATTTTCAGTGCAATATGCAACCTTTGGAAATGCATGGATGTATTGACTGATTTTACAATGTGGAGAGAAATAAATATTTTCATCAATGTACAGTGCTGGTCTTGTGTGTTGTGTTTGGTCAATCATGTACTGTACTCTAACAATATTTCTGAAACAATCAAACCCAGACTACAGTATATCATTAGAAAAATGTAGAAATGTTACATGTGTTTAAGATTGAGCACCACAGTGTGTAAGTGGTTCAAACAGAATCAGGTTGTATGAACCATGTGTGTGTCATACGGTGCCAAAATTGGGTTTTGTTAAATTATTGTAAAGTTTTGAATGAAGTGCTTCATTTTGCAAAAGATCTGATGTGTTTTGATACTTGTGTGTCCGGATGTGTGAGTTGTGTGTTGTGTTTTGACAAAAAGAGCCTTGTTTTTAAAATCGTGCTTAAGCAATCGTAAAAAACTGTAAAAAGGTCTCAGAAAGTCTGCATTCACCCTTCCACAAATCAAGGCCTTAAAAGGTCTTAAATGTTGCTTTGTTTCGAAAAAAGAACTTCTTCCTCAATAGTTTTGTCTTGTTTTCCAATACAGATAGATATCCAAGATACAAGTATCAAGGGACATTTACTTGAGATGCAAAATTAAGATATGAAGTCTTGTTTTGTGAATATGAAGTGAGTTCATATGAGCTCAAAACAATCAACTTCATTCAAAAGGAAAACAAGTTTTCTTATTTAACTTTTGTTTTAAGCATAAACTCACTTAATTTTGTTCATTTTCATCAATTTATCTTTTACATGTTGCTTCACAAGACTTCATATCTTTATTTTGCATCTCAAGTAAACATATCTTGATTTAAAGAAAAATAGATATCTGTTGGAAGTTACATTTAAAGTGAAGTGTTACATTTAGAGAACATATTGATGTGTACTTGCTCTCATGCTGAGTTAAAAAAAAATAATTATATATTAGTGCTGTCAAACGATTAATCACGATTAATCACAAGTATAAAAGCGAGAGAGTGTGTGAGTGCGTGTGTGTATAGTGTGTGTGTGTGTGTGTGTGTGTGTGTGTGCGTGTGTAGTGTGTTCGTGTGTATGGTGTGTGTATATTGTGTGTTTGTGTGTGTGTGTGTGTGTAGTGTGTGTGTATAGTGTGTGTGTGTGTGTGTGTGTGTGTGTGTGTGCGTCTGTAGTGTGTTCGTGTGTATAGTGTGTGTATATTGTGTGTTTGTGTGCATGTGCGTGCGTGTGTGTGTAGTGTGTGTGTGTCAGGAGTGTCAGTATACTGTAATGGGATGAGCACGACTGCAGCATTACTCATTAGACCTAATTAAACACTAACAGATTGAATAACCATCCTGATAATGAGCAGAAAACTCTTGATATTCTTCGGTGTTGATATTTATTGATGTCCTAATTACATTGTAGACAAACATCACCTGAAGAATCATTCCTCTACTGGATTTTAATTATGAATTTGTCGGTGAGCATCACTGAAATGAATAAAGACAGATGATCTTGCTTTTGGCGTTAATTAATTAATCTGGCGTTTAGACGTGTGGACGCTTGTTTGATTGCTCTTTTATTACTCAGGGGATTTACAGAGCTGTACAGAGAATATGGAAAGCAGCTCAGATCGTTTCATGAGAAATTACACATATACATTTATTATTATTATTATTATTATTATTATACAATACACTGCTTCTCATTTTCATACAATGTAGTTGTTATATTTAACTAAAACATTCCTACTAACTGAAACGGCTGAAATAAAAATAAAATAAATGAAAAAGTTAAACTAAACTAAATTAATTAAATTAAATTAAAGTAAAAAAAAAAAAACAGTAAAACAGTAAAAGAAGTAAAACACTAACTGAACTAAAATATATTATTATTATTATTATTATTATTCAAAATGCCTAGGTTTCTCATGTTCATACAGTGAAATATTAACAACAGGGTTATGATCATTAACTGAAATGAAAAAAGAAAGAAAGAAAGAAATATAAAATAAAATAACCAAATTAAATAAAATAGATCAAAACTTAAACTAAACAAAAGTTTGAAATAAAAATAGTTTAAATAAGTTCAAATAATGTTGCACTAAATTTACTGCCTGGAAGTAAATAAACTGAACTAAAACTGAAATGTTTGAATGGTTTTGTACGTCTCTGATACTGATGATAATCTCAGCAGCTCATGTTCAATCTGTTCAGGCCACTCCGGGACAAAATGAAAAGCAGGCAAAGCGCTTAAACGTGTTTCTGGATGGCAGTCAGGTCAGGAAATAAAATCAATAGACAATTAACCTCAGTAACACAGAAACATTCA
The DNA here is from genome assembly GCF_012432095.1 of Onychostoma macrolepis. Lineage (NCBI taxonomy): Eukaryota > Metazoa > Chordata > Actinopteri > Cypriniformes > Cyprinidae > Onychostoma > Onychostoma macrolepis. The sequence continues at coordinate 31,057,813 of NC_081167.1, read as the reverse complement.
TCCAGACGGAGTGTTTGCTGCAGCCAGCAGGCGGCGCTGTTCACTCAGAGTTCACTGACTCCTCAGGCTTCAGTAATGCTGTTATGAAACATGATTGTACATGCTGCAGTCAGTCAGACCATGAGAAACATCTCTCAACATTTTAAGCTGCTTAAAATCCGTGTTGGGATTATTTGACACATCTGTGTGGATTACGAAGCGTATGCCGCAGGTCTGCGCCAGGATCCAGCTGTGCTGCCGTTTCTGTTTCTTTGTGGATCCTGCCGAAGCTTTCAGATCCTCTTCAAACGACCCATACATGCAGATTCACTAATTATAACGAGAAATGATCAGAGAGCAACATCCACGTTACTGCTGCACTGCTTCACTGTGGATGGATCAATAATAATATCAATATCAAAATAGGAAAACAGTGTGTCAATAATGTAAAATGACAAGATTAAACACTCAATTTTCAGTTCAAGGCATTTTATTATTGAGTTCAATGATGTCATCGTCCAGCTCAGTTCAGTTTAAATAGTAAATGTGCAATAAAGACGAAGATATCTCTGGAAATGAAGTGTCCCCAACTGAGCAAGCCAGAGGCGACAGCGGCAAGGAACCAAAACTCCCTCCGAGACAGAATGGAGAAAAAACCTTGAGAGAAACCAGACTCAGTCGGGGGTCAGACGAACCAGCAGACTGTGCAGAGGACTCCTCTGGTTCCCGTGGTCTTGTCCTGATGGTCGTCTAGGTGACGAGGTCTTCACTGGGGATCTGTCTCTGGAGCTCATCTAGGTGTCCTGGTCTCCGCTGACGTTCAGGGCTGTAGAGGTCATCTCTAGGTAGAGGTCTAATAATAATAAATAACAATATCAACAACAATAATTAGATATTAAATAATGACAATAATATGAATAATACTTTAACATTAAATAATAATAATAATAATAGTGATAATAATAATAATAATTCAGAATTAAATAACAAAAATGATCATAATAATATAACATAATAATGTATAAAATAATAATAATATAGATATTAAATAACAATAATAATTCAACATTAAATAATAATAATGATCATTCAGGATTAAATATAATAATATTAATTATTATTGTTATTATTATTATTGTTTTTTTAATATATTTAATAACAATCCATGTCTCTGCTGAACATGAATGCTATGGATGGATCAATAATGGCAAACATGGCATGGCAGCCAATCACCCTGCAGCCCAAGACTGGTCACTCACTGAAGCTAAGCAGGGTTGAGCTGGTCAGTAGCTGGATGGGAGACTCCTGGGAAAACTAGGTTTCAGCAGGGGGCGCTCACCCTGTGTTCTGTGTGGGTCCTAACGCCCCAGTATAGTGACGGGGACACTGTACTGTCAACAAGCACCGTCCTTCAGATGAGATGTTAAACCGAGGTCCTGACTCTCTGTGGTCATTAAAAATCCCAGGATGTCTTTAGAAAAGAGTAGAGGTGTGACCTCGGCATCCTGGCCAAATTCACCCATTGGCTTCTGACCATCATGGCCTCCTAACAATCCACATATCTGCTGATTGGCTTCATCACTCGGTCTCCTCTCCACCAATAAGCTGGTGTGTGGGGGGCGTTCTGGCGCATTATGGCTGCCGTCGTATCATCCAGGTGGAGGCTGCACACTGGTGGTGGATGAGGAGACCCCCCACACACACACACACACACAATGTAAAGCGCTTTGAGTGCCTAGAAAAGCGCTATATAAATGTAAGGAATTATAATGTATAATCATGTATAATGTATAAAAAAAACAATAATTTATTAGTATAAGTAATTATAAGAATTATTATTATTTCATATCTAATTATTATTATTATTTCATGTAATTAATAATAATAATAATTATTATTATTATTTTGATCAAAATTAAGGAGGTTTTCTGTCTGTCTGTATGAATTATGGGGAGACCGGGGGTGTTTGTCACAGTTTGTTTTTTAGTCCACTGAACATTTTCTGAATAAGGTGTATTTTTCGAGTTAAGAGAGATCAGTATACCCAAACTTTGCATTCTAACAGCTAATGAACACAAAGCAGAGGCATGTTGTCACACTCCAGGTATGTGGGGTAAGTTGTCACAATAGGAACCTGCTGTTTATAGATGCTGATTTGAGAGGAAAGGCTTTGTTTGAAATGAAACATCTTCCACAACATCTCACTTCTGTGCGTCACGCATTTAAAATGTTTGAAAAGCACACTAGAGGCATTTAAAAAAAAAAAAAACGTTTCCATGCAATTTCAATGTTTTAATGCAAATGTCATTTTAATCTGTGTAAATGGCTGCGAAATCTCAACATTACAGACAAATTCATGGAACAACAATTTAAAAGGTAACATGCAAAATACAAAACCATCATTTTGGCCAAAAGGTATTGAAATTACATTCACAGTTTTATGATGTCCTGCAGTTCCTCATTCAATAATGCATTTGATGACGTTCGTCTTGTTTTTCTGATTTTTTCGTATGTTTTTGCTTCAAATGAAAGATTCATCACAGTGCTAGCTGATTCGGTTCAAGGCTTACAGCTATTTATTAAAGAATATCCCTGTGGAGAAGCTGATTTCAGAGCTGAGGAAGTGTGAGGTCAGAGCTGTGGATGACGCTGATGAAGATGATGGTGGAGTTCGGTGTGGTTTTGTGCCTAAAGCACACTAAAGTCACTTAAAAAAGTTTCCAATTCAAGTTCAGAGCATGAAAACAGCGTGCGAACTTCAGCCGCTTTCACTAAATCATTGATGCGGCTTTGATCCGCGTGACGTCACACACCGATGCTATGAGTCATACATGATGTTACACACACAGAGAAACACATGATGCACACACATCCAAAAAAAATCACAGTATGAACACACAACACAGTTCTACATGAACTACAGCTTATTCTGGCCTGTAAAGGCCATTCACAGTGCATTGTAAATCTAAAATCTGCCTCTTTTATTTATTTAAAATTTTATGCAAAATGTTTTAGGAAATAACCCTCAGAGATCCCAGCACTGATATTCATAATGCATTAATTTGTTCACCCGTTTAGGCAAAGTTTGCCTCAGAGTAAAAGAGTTACAAAATTGCAATCATGAGCATTTAGGGTTACAACATTTCTTACTAGTTTTTAATTCACAACACAATAAAGCACACAAATGCATTTGAAATATATTTCAACTAATGAGGATACAGTCAAAAAAGTTTGGAAGTTGCACATTTTGACCATTTTTATATAGTATTTAAATTTTGTACACATTTCATATACATTATACATATATACACATAAAAATGTCACTATTTTATATACTGTAATCAGTGCTGGGTGGTAACTGATTACATGTCATCTGGATTGTGTAATCAGATTCCAAAAATTAAGTATTCATAATTAGATTATATTACTTTGTAAACTACTCATAATCAGACTACAGTTACTTTTTTATTTATTACATGATTACATATTAATCACATGACATGCAGATAAGTATAATATTTCATATATTTTTTATTGATATTTAATGCACTTCATATCATTAATACCGACGAATGGAATTTATTTTCTTTCTCTTTGTATTTATGTATCAATATGGTACAATATTAAATCAATGCGATAAACGAGTTAAGTCAAAAGTAATCTAAGAGTAATCAGAAAGTACTGTGATTATATTACCTGAAGCGTGTAATGTAATGGATTACGTTACTGTCTTGTAATTTGTAATCCGTAATGGACTGCATTTTATAAGTAATATACCCAGCTCTGACTGTAATATTTATTTCAACACATTTTAGGTAATATATCGTCAATTTAAAGTCCAAATGAAAATTTGTCCCATCTAATTTATAAATCCCTGTTATAGATCTTATTGAGCACAATTCCTTATACTAATTTTTGTCCTTTTCAGAGCTTGAAAGCCTCAGTCTCTCTTCACTTCCATTGTTTGGAGAAGAAAAAGAAAACTTCTAGAAAACAAATTCTTCTTGTGTTCCACAGAGAATAATACTGTGACCTTTTGGTGACCTCTCATACTGCCTGGTTTGACCTTTGACCTCTGGTGGTCATTGTGCTACAATAGAGATGCTTATCAAGGTTGCATTTATTTAAATAAAAATGCAGTAAAAACAGTAAAATTGTGAAATATTATTACAATATAAAGTAGCTGTTTTTTATGTGAATATCTGTTAAACTGTAATTTATTTCTGTGATGCGCAGCTGTATTTTCAGCATCATTACTCCAGTCTTCAGTGTCATGTGATCCTTCAGAAATCATTCTAATATGCTGATTTGCTGCTCAAGAAGCATTTCTGATTATTATCAATGTGTATTTAGATGGTACTTTTGGACAGACAGAAATTCTGCTGTATTGCTACATTTATTCTGCTGAAATCAATAACTATCTGCAGAGTTTTATATATTTCAGATGATCCCGCCCCTAAACCTCATGCAAAAACCACATGAGCTCTGATTGGCCGCTTTAAAACTCCTCGTGTCTAAATGGGCGGTTCTTAAAGCTCATTAAGTATTCAGACCTTTCACACACATACAGTATAAACACATGAGACTGGAGGGAGTGTGATCGTGTTCACTTTGCTGGAGGCACAACAGAAAGTCATTAGACGGCGGTGAACATCTCTACAGTCTGAGTGATTTAGTTTGAGATGTTCATTTGAATTCAGAGCGGCTCTGAAGATGTGTAATAGATGTGTGTTTACTCTTCCGTCTGGAATGATGGGAACATCCAGTAATTCACAGAGCGGAAGCGCCACATGAGTATTTTAAAAGCGATTGAGGAAACCAGACAGACAAATTAAATATTTATAGATGAAGGCAAACTGATGTTTGGAGCATTATGTTATGGCTTATCAGCACTTACTCATGTTGTGTAAATCACAAATACAGGCTCCGGTCCAAAACCCTAGTGAGTGCCCTACATAGACAGCGTGTAATAATGTGTCGATGCTTTACAAGAAAACAAAATGCATTGTGATGAAACCCAAGATAACTCAAATGTTGATTATAAATACACTGGGTCTGCAAGATGTTTTAATGTTTTTTTTTTTCAAACAAGTCTCTACTGCTCACAAAGATTTGTTCAAAAATACAGTAAAATTGTGAAATATAATTTAAAACAGCTGTTTTCTGTGTGTATATCTGTTAAAATGTAATTTATTTCTGTGATGCGCAGCTGTATTTTCAGCATCATTACTGCAGTCTTCAGTGTCACATGATCTTCAGAAATCATTCTAATATGCTGATTTGCTGCTCAAGAAACATTTCTGATTATTATCAATGTTGAAAACAGTCGTGCTGCACAATATTTTTGTGGAAACTGTGATATGTTTTATTTTTTCAGGATTCACAAATGAATACAAAGTTCAAAAGAACCGCATTTATTTGAGATAGAAACCTTTTGTAACATTATGTCTGATAACATTATGTTTGATCAATTTAATGCAACCTTGCTAAATAAAAGTATTAATTTCTTTTTAGAAAAAATCCCAAACATTTGAACAATAGTCGGCAGCTCGCTAGGTTTCGGAACAAAGCCATCTACATATTAGCCCACTCTCTTTTATCCAAAGCTTTTGTCTGTTCTTCTGTAAAAGCGAAAGTGCTCAGGAGAGAAGCACTCTGACAGAAAGCACGTCTCCTGATAAAAATATCCCAGCATGCCGTGTTTGTATATGGCTGCGTGACCCCGATGAAGAATGACAGTGCACTAAAAGCCCATGCACACCAATCTGAACCTCAGCTCTAAATATAAACACATTTAGGGTTTGTGAAAGCATCAGCAATACATGCGCATGCAACAAAACACTTTGATGCATTACTGTATATGTGACCCTGGACCACAAAACCAGTCTTAAGTGTCAATTTTTCGAAATTTAGATTTATACATCATCTGAAAGCTGAATAAATAATCTTTCCATTGATGTATGGTTTGTTAGGATCGGACAATATTTGGCTGAGATACAACTGTTTGAAAATCTGGAATCTGAGGGTGCAAAAAAATCTAAATATTGAGAAAATCACCTTTAAAGTTGTCCAAATGAAGTTCTTAGCAATGCATATTACTAATCAAAAATTAAGTTTTGATACATTTACAGTAAGACATTTACAAAATATCTTCATGGAACATTTACTTAATATCCTAATGATTTTTGGCATAAAAGAAAAATAGATCATTTTGACCCATACAATGCTACAAATATACCCCAGCAACTTAAGACTGGTTTTGTGCTCCAGGGTCACGTATTTGTAGCAATAGCCAAAAATACACTGTGTGGGTCAAAATTATCCATTTTTTCTTTTATGCCAAAAATCATTAAGATATTAAATATTGTCCTATCCTAACAAACCATACATCAATGGAAAGATTATTTATTCAGCTTTCAGATGATGTATAAATCTCAATTTCATAAAATTGACACTTAAGACTGGTTTTGTGGTCCAGGGTCACATATACAGTTGAGTGCAAATGTTGTAAGTATAAAATGATGCAGATGTAGAAACTAATGCTATTTTTAAACAGCCTACTTTAGACTTTCTAACTAGTGCATGATGTCCATCCAAACCGTGACCCTCAGCTTTATTCGTGACATTGAGCTGGTGCTCGGGACGTTAACTGTTGTGTTATTACAGTGAGGCGACGACCCATCAGATCCATACAGCTGCTGTCCTGAGCTCAAACCACGTCTGCAGCATCAGCTCAGCATTCACCAGGCGCACGGCCAAACGCTTCAGCCAGAGAGGAAGAGGAAAGAGAAGCGCACAGGGTTTCGTTCCTTTAGAAACACTCCAGAGAAGGGATTCTCGTCGTTTCTGTCTCTTCTCATTCAATCTGATGGTTTCTTCTTCTTTTTATATATTTTTACAAATTTAAAAAGTGTACTTATTCTACTGTTTTGTTTTTCAGTAAAACTTCTAAACATTCTTAAATCAAGATGCATTTACTCGAGAAGTGAAATGGCATAAAATATTAAGTCTTGTTTTCTAAAGTAAATAAATAAATAATATAATAAATAAAATATTGAAATTAAGTGATATATCTGCCAATGGGGTCAGAAAAAATCCTCTTGTTTTTTTTGTTTTGTTTTGTTTTTTTTGAGCCTATTTGCAGATTTTTCAGAAAATGTTTTGTTTTTTTTATACTTAATGTGATGAACGACATACAAAGTCTTAAGTTAAAAAAGCACACTATAAAAATGATAAAATATAAAATATATTTATTTATATTTTATTTGTTTACCTGTCATGTGACATTAACCAAATTTAATAAACGTGTAAATGTTGTTAAATTATTGAATATTAATTTAATTTAATTTAATTACATCAAGTTAAATCAAAACAAGTTAAAAATTTAAAATAAAATAAAAAATATAATATTAATAAATAATAAAACACTAATAGATAATTAATAATTTTTTAAAGAAATTTAATAAATATTTTATTTGTGCACCTGCAAGTCATGTGACCATTAATTGGCATTAAAGAATCATGAACATGCAAATGTGTTATTAAATTAATGAAATATTAAGTTAATATCTCGGTAAGACTTCAAGAAAATATTTTTAACTCAAATGGGTTAAATATCTGCCAATGGGTCAGATAAAAATAATCTTTCTGAGTTTATTTGCAGTTATTTTAGTTCCAAGTATAAACTCACTTCTGATTTATTGTTCAGAAAACAAGACATAATCTCTAAAACCATTTTGTGTCTCAGGTAAATATGTCTTAATTTAAGAATATTTAGGTATTTTGTACTGAAAAACAAGTCAAAAATACTGAGCAAGAAAATCATTGCTTGCAGTGTGTAAGCTGCTTTTTCTAACCGAGAACATCTGAAACAGCATTTATTCATTTGACGCGTTCATTCATTTTACATTTACATTTATGCATTTAGCAGACGCTTTTATCCAAAGCGACTTACATTGCATTCAAGTTACAGTTTTTACATTTTATCAGCTCTTGCTTTCCCTGGGAATCGAACCCATGATCTTGGCATTGCTAGCGCCATGCTCTACTATTTGAGCTACAGGAAAGCTCATTCAAAATGACTTGCATTGCATCGAAGGTTAATTATGCTCTACAGAAACAATTTCATACACATTATAATGAACAAACTCTTTGCTCACAGTTTTTTTCTGTCTCATTTCAATGGCTATGTTCGGATAGTTCATTTAAATGAATCAATTCCTCTTCAAGTCCCTGCTGTGCAGTATTTAACATTTATTCATTTAGCAGACGCTTTTATCGATTTACAAATGAGAAATACTGCAGGCGATTCATCTTAAGGAGGCGATAACACGATTTAAAGTTTCAAACATCATCTATACAAGCTAAAACAAAAGAGGGATTTAAGAAGCAGTAAAAGCAGAGAAGAAGAGTTTTTTGAAGAGTAGCTCTTATTTATTACACTAGAACTGTTCAGTGAAGTGTTGCTGTGTATATGTAGTACAGTATAAGAGATCCTCTTTCTACTTCCACTACAACGACTCGTGGTGGTTTTCTGTTTTCTTTTCAGTTCTGCTGTGGTCGTATGTAGTTAGGATGATATTTTTTGTCATGCGTCAGAGGTGTGTGTGTGTGTGTGTGAGAGATGTTGACACAGCTGGATCTCGGTCCATGCATGTCTGTAAAGACCCACAGAGAACCGGACTGAAATTACAATCCTTAGTGCAAACTAAGGATTCATACACAAATGTAGTTTATGTATTTATATATTCAGTTGTCATGTAAGTAATAAATTGTAATATGAAATAAAAATATGAACATATATGAAACCTATTGGAGCAATTTCTTATATCAACATATATATCTAGCCCATATACAAACATGTAACATTTTTTGACACATTTTTAAAACCTATGAATACATGTTGATAGTAAATAAATAAACATAAAATCATTATTACAAAAACATATTTTAAAATACAGATTTTGTGTATATATGTAGTTTTAATAAAGATGCATATATAGACATGATTATAACATGATTTTTAAATGTTTTAATGAAGTCTCTTCTGCTCACCAAAGTGGCATTTCTTTGATCAAATATATGATAAAAACAGTAATATTGTGAAATATTATTAGATTTTGAAATAGCAGTTTTCTGGTAAGTGAGAAGTTGTCTGACTCGTTCAGTGTTTGTCTGAGGGATCTCGTTAGTTTAGGTCTGTCGCACCTGTTTCAGTGTATCTGTCAGGTACTGGAGATATTTTAGGTGTAATTTTTCTTAAAAAGTCACTTGCAGCAGTTTAGACTGGATGGATATAAATGCACACGACAGACTCAGAACTGAATCACTTTATCAAAATGAAACTTGCATCGCTGCTATATTTGATTATTTTTCTTCCTCATTCAAGCGGGGTTTTTTTCAGGATAATAGCTGTGAGTAATGAATAAATATGAATCAGTGCATCGGAGTGATCCACACGCTGAGTTTCATTCACATCATCTGAATGAAGTCTTTCCCTCGGCTGTGAGCTGGCAGCTGATTGATGTGCTGCTGTGTTCGCTTTACTCCCATAATGCCTCTGTGTCCGTCCAGGTAATTAAGAGATAGCCGGACTCAGAATGGACAGGGATGGTCGGCTTGACTGCATTGCATTATGGGATACTGAGGGCTGTGGTTTTGGCAAATGAAGTGTGTTATTGTGGTATTCGGTCAGCTTGGTTACTGTGCACAGTATGCATGCTATACACTGCAGAAATAGATGATCTGAGGCTTTATCATCTTATTTTGCAATGCGGAGATGAGCTGTTATCTTTGAATGCAAGTCTTTTCATTAGCCGCTGTAGGTGATTAACTAGAAAAAAACAAGGTGCAGTAAATTGTACAACTGTTTGCGCTACAAAGCAATGTGTTTATGATTATTTTTCCTTGTCAGGTAAAATAAAAGTATGTAGTATATATGAAATGAGTGGAACAGAGTACAAAAACACCAGACATCATGGCAGTTTTGTTCCTCGTAATTTTGTTTTGGCTAATAGGACAATTTTTCCACATTTTCTGCAGGTAGAATCATCCGGCGTGAACATAATCGCTTTCCATTTGTCTACTTTCTTTTTCTTTTCTTTTTTCTTTTTTTTTCCCAAGTAAAAGTCACCATAGAATTTTTATTCGGTAGGTTTTTTTTTTTTTAAATATTATATTTTTAATTGTATGTTTTTAAAATCTAAATTTACATGTATTCATTTATGCTTTTATCCAAAGTGACTCAGAAATGAGAATAATTCAAACAGAAACAATTAATCCAAAGAAGGCAGCAATACTAGCAGAAGACTGGAATAGCTGATAAAACATATAACTTGCATTTATTTTACTTTACTTTACTTGACTTTACAGTAAAGTGCTCCCTGGAAAAAGTGCGTTTTAGCCATTTTTGACAATGTTTTTCTTTTTATCAATATCAATTATACGTGTTTTTTTTCATCTAAATTTACATGTATTTATTTATGCTTATATACAAAGTGACTTTTTATTATATTTGTATTATTTATATTTTTATTATGTTGCAGTTGCTAGTGAAGTTACTGATAAACTGGCAAGTCATGTAGTTTTATTTGCTGGCCAGAGCTGGTTTGTGCTTGATTTGGTGCTGTGTGAGTGTTAGTTTTGACCCGTCCTGCAGGTGTATTGAGGCAGGTGTGTTGCTCTGGTGGTCCAGCAGGTGTATTTCAGCACAAACACACTGGAGCTGCTCTTTCCTCCGGCGCTACTGCTGCTCAGTCTGTTTGCTTTGCACATTTCTTCCACACCCTCACTTGTTTTGATTCCGTCTCTCACACACCCTGTTTATTATAGTGTCCTCTAGAGCCGCTGGGCCTCCAGCTCATGTGTGTGTGTGAGTGAGTGAGTGAGAGTGTGTGTGTGTGTGTGTGTGTGTGTGTGTGTGTGAGTGTGCGCGTTTTTGTGAAAAGTCAGGACATAGATGTGTATAATGACAAAGGTATGACAGGTATTACAAGCTGAAGGTGACATCTCAGGACATTGACCCATGTCCCCACTTTTCAAAACGCTTATAAATCACTCAGAATGAGTTTTTTTTGGGGAAAGTTGAAATGCACAGTCTCCTGTAAGGGGTAGGTTTAGGTGTAGGGTTGGTGTAGGGCAATAGAATATACGGTTTGTACAGTAGAAAAAGCATTACGCCTATGGAATTTAGGTAGCATTTAGAAAGCTATGTAAACGTGTGTGTGTGTGACTGCAGGTTTATAGTAGCAGCGCTGCATTATGGGATTGCGAGGCCGGCTGTGTTTACTGTGGTGCTGGAGGTTCAGAGGGACTCTTGTGGTTGTGATCCAGTGACAGACTCCAGCTGTGTGTGAGAGACAGCACTGGGACGCAGCGAGCGCTCATGACACACCAGAGGAAACACACGACTTCAACCCACAGAGCTACGTTTGTAATGATAAAACAATAAATCTAGTGCTGGAAAGGAAGGAAATTATTAGTACAAGACAGTAGTTCCTCTTATTTCTGTGCAGGAGTCTTTAGTATGACATTTTCCACATTTGAGTCCCTACAGCAACAGTAGAAACGTCCAAAGTGAACATATGAAGTAAAACAAGTCACCACAGAACTTTTATTCAGTAGGTTTTTATGTGTTTTTTATTTGAATTGTTTGGATCACTTTATCTGAAGTGACTCACAAATAAGAATAATACTAACAGAAACAGTAAATTCAGGAAAATGTCTGTTCAGTTAGAAAGCTGGAATAATTGCTGCTGAAAAAGTTCATTTTAATTAATGTTAATTTTATTACAATGGAACATGCACTGGAATTTTCACTCAGAAATTGCTAGTAAATTTCACAAATTACAAAGAATCATGAAGTAGCACATTGAATTAAACATGACATTTTAATTTAGAAAGACTTGGAGTAAAACATACTCCAATAATCTTCATTTTATACTTAATGTGATGAACTATAAAGTTAAAGTGTTAAGTTAAACACTAAAAATGGTCACATTTTTATTTGTTTTATTAGTTTACCCACAAGTAATAAACAAACAACAAATAACAGACCATTAACCAGCTTCAGTAAACATGTAGATGTGTTAAATTATTGAATATTAATTCAATAAAAATAATTACATAAAATCTAAACAAAACTAGTTAAAATGTAAAAATATATAAAAAATATATAACATTAAAGTATGGTATAATATAAAGTATAAAAATAAAATAAAACACTAGAAAATTATGAAAATCATGTTTGATTAATAGTTTACCTGAGAGTCATGTGACCATTAACTGACACCAGAGAACCATAAACATTCAAATATGTTGTTAAATCATTGAAATATTAACTTAATATCTCAGGGGACTTCAAGAAAATATTTTAGCTCAGAGGAGTTTGTCTGACAGATAAGTTTGGGAATCTGTATTTTAGCAAATTTGTTAAACATTGCAAATTTGTGCAGATGAGATTTGAGTAAAAAAACGATAATAATTTGATTGAATAACTGAAATCTGGTTCTGTTCCTCGCAAATCTATCATATGACTTCTGAAGACTTCATATAATATATTGCATGCTTTATATCTGTTTTGGAGCTCAACACCATCTTTATTCATTTTATTGTATAGAAAAAACAATGTGAACGTTCTTTATAGTCCTAAGCTCACCTGTAAGTAACTGTGCGTGATATTTTGTGTTATAAGTGTTTGTAGCACATGGTTATGGTTTGTTTGTTTAAATGTTTGTCTACAGAGGGTTTGTGTTCTGAGCATGTATGGATTAATCGGTGGCTTAAACATCTGAGAAGTCTGGAACGGAGAACTGACTTACATCCACCGCTTAAAAGCAACGCTGGACTTCAAACATCTCTTTTCTGGCTGAACTCTGCTGTGGAATCATCTTGGCATTCAAGTACTGTTTTTTGCGCTTCATGTTTCAACAAAGACTGAGCAAGGTATACAGGTCTAAGTGATTACAAGCCAATATGCTCTGGTCCTAACTGTTGAACTCTCAATCGTTTGTCATATTGAATTCGTATGTTCTGGGTGATTATATTTAATACACCTGACTCATGAGTAAGATTGGTCTGTTTGGTCCCTCATTTCGTGTAACACTTGCACAAAAGGTGTTACAATTCTACTGAACATCTTTTTGACAGAACAATTTCCAGCTAAGGTATGGCTTTGAAAGTCTCCGTACAGTGCGTTCAGAGGAGAAAAGAGGTTTCTGAACTGAACAAAGGAGGTTTCTTCACCGTGATGGGAAAGCTGGAGAGCAGAATAAAACGCTGTGAAACTGACGTATCTCATCTCGTGTGCCCTCATAATAGAGTTTGTCTCGCCCTCCTCACCTTCAGACGATTGTGTAACATGCCATGAAATCTGCTTCACGGGAGACTCTCTGTCCAGACAGCATCTGATTATCCGGGCCGGATCTGAGCGTGTTACGTCCCGCTGAAGGCTGCTGTGGAGCGGCTCAGAGTCACACACAGCTCTGTAAATCACACTCATCCTCCTGATGAGAATCACATCAGAACAGCAGCTGACTTCAGTGAGGAGCACAAAAACAAGGGCTTCTTTACAAGACTGAAACACATCAGCCACTAGCAACAATTCTGACCACGTGTGTGTGTGTGTGTGTGTATACATATATATATATATATGATTATTTGTTTACTTAATGGCGCTGGAACCATTAACTGACATCAGAGAATGTGAACGTGTAGTTAAATTATTGAAATATGAACTTTTAAAATCTCAGGAGGGAACCAGGGTTATATAGTTACCTGAAACTAAAGCCAGAAAAAACTTTTTTCATTTTTGTGTATATACAGTGGGGCAAAAAAGTATTTAGTCAGCCACCAATAGTGCAATGGTTGGGGCTGTCGCTGGGCAACAGCGGGTTGAGATCTGGACACTGGCTAGGCCACTCCAGGACCTTGAAATGCTTCTTACAAAGTCACTCCTTCGATGCCCGGGCGGTGTGTTTGGGATCATTGTCATGCTGAAAGACCCAGCCACGCTTTCATCTTCAATGCCCTTGCTGATGGAAGGAGGTTTTCACTCAAAATCTCACGATACATGGCCCCATTCATTCTTTCGCTTACACGGATCAGTCGTCCTGGTCCCTTTGCAGAAAAACAGCCCCAAAGCATGATGTTTCCACCCCATGCTTCACAGTAGGTATGGTGTTCTTTGGATGCAACTCAGCATTCTTTCTCCTCCAAACACGACAAGTTGAGTTTTACCAAAAGTTCTATTTTGGTTTCATCTGACCATATGACATTCTCCCAATCCTCTTCTGGATCATCCAAATGCTCTCTAGCAAACTTCAGACGGGCCGGACATGTACTGGCTTAAGCAGGGGACACGCCTGGCACTGCAGGATTTGAGTCCTGGCGGCGCAGTGTGTTACTGATGGTAGTCTTTGTTACTTTGGTCCCAGCTCTCTGCAGGTCATTCACTAGGTCCCCCGTGTGGTTCTGGGATTTTTGCTCACAGTTCTTGTGATCATTTTGACCCCACGGGGTGAGATCTTGCTTGTTTGTAGGTGACCAAATACTTATTTTACAGAGGAATTTACCAATTAATTCTTTAAAAATCCTACAATGTGATTTTCTGGATTTTTTTTCTCATTTTGTCTCTCATAGTTGAGGTATACCTATGATGAAAATTACAGGCCTCTCTCATCTTTTTAAGTGGGAGAACTTGCACGATTGGTGGCTGACTAAATACTTTTTTGCCCCACTGTATATTTTTTATTATTTGTATTTTATTTCAGCTAGTTGCCAAGGCTCGCTCATTTTCTTTTAGTTTACTAAAGTAACTAGATAGATTAGTATACTAAACTAAATAGATTAATAAAAACTATATAGACATATTTATTTTTTTAATGGCAAAAACATACGAAATTATTCAAACGTAATAATTGAAAGAACAAACAAACAAACAAAAGAATAAATAGTAAATATCTAATAAACTAATTTCAAAATATTAACAAAAATTGTAATCTCAATAATACTAAAAATAACACTAAGAGAGACTTTAAGAAAATATATTAGCTTTAGGGGTTTGGCTGATAAAAAAAAGATTGAGAATCTGTATTTTAACCAGTCGCACCATTGCAAATTTGGGCAAATGAGATATAAATACAGTGAAAACCAAAACGTTTCAATGCCACATCTAGGTTGTTTCCCCCATTTAAAATGTTTTATTTCATATAATATATAAAACATAATTAGCTATATATTATTATTATTATTATTATTAAATTAATATGAATAACATAACATAAGTAATAATGCAAAATGCATAATATAAAATATATGTATGCATGAATTGTACACATTAAGCTCTATAACAAGCATTTAGAAAACAGGTGATCCTTATTTCATCCCTGTTTTACAGTGCATGCGTGAAGACTGAGGTCTGGTTCTGTCCTGAGCTGCAGTCGCTGGCACCAGGACCACATCCTCACCAGCACATTTACTGCCTTCAACCAGTGAAAACACTCAGGCTTCTCTAGTTTTCCTACTTTTATCTGTTTTTGTTTCGAATTATGAGCTCACTTGTTGACTGTGAAATCTGTCTGTCCTTGGTTAATGTTCTTGATGTTCAGGAGTCTTGTACGTCCTGCTGCTCATCTGCTCTGCTCACAGTGTTCCTGCCAGAGCCGCTGCTGGCACACGTACTGTGCATGTCGTGTCGTATCAGGAACAAGTGCACTCATTAGTGCACACGCGGGAGGACGCCACACTGCGCTGACGACACGGCTGTTTACCTGTTCATTTGCTGTGAATGCCTCCTAATTTCATCATAATGAGGGTTTGTAATTATCACAGATTATTTTTCTCATCCAGTAAACTGCAATAGAAGAATATGATGGCTGTTTAGTAAAGGAGATTGGAGGCAATAACTTTTCATTTTCCTTCATGACTACAAATCTACAATCATTGTTTTAAAACATTGTCTGGAAACAAATTCAGACCATAATTTTTTTATTTTGGTTAATATAATATGCAATATTATTAGTTATGTATTATTATTATTATTAATAATAAAAATAATGTTTATAATATGTTAATATATTTCATTATTTGTAATATTTATTTAAAATATAATTAATTGTGTTATTCAATATATTTATTCATTTAATATGAAGTATATGTAAATGATATAGATTTATATATATATATATATATATATATATATATATATATATATATATATATATGCACACATATGTATATTATATAAATATTAGTGCTGTGAAATGATTAATCGCGATGAATCACATCCAAAATAAAAGTTTTTGTTTACATAATATATGTGTGTACTGTGTATGTTTATTATGTATATATAAATACACACACATGCATGTATATATTTAAGAAAAATATGTTATGTTTTTATATTAAATATATTTAAATATAAATTATATGAATATGAATATATGCATGTAAATACATGTAAATATTTTTAAAAATATATACTGTTTGTATTTATATATACATAATAAATACACACCTACCTGTATATTATGTAAACAACAACTTTTATTTTGGATGTGATTAATTGCGATTAATCATTTGACAGCACTAGTAAATATACATTTCTATTTATTTAATATACTGTTTTATGTATTTAAATGTGTACTATTGTTCAATATGATATTTTATACATGTAATATAATTGTTTATGTACATATATTTATATATGTATACACATACATTCAATATTCCATATTATATTTTAAATATTCATTATATTATACAGATTTGTATGTATGTACGTGTGTGCATGTGTGTGTGTGTACACACACACACACACACGTTTGTTTTAGTGGTTTACGGGGACTCTCCACAGGCGTAATGGTTTTTATACTGTACTTACTGTATGTGCTATTGTCCTGCACCAACCCTACACCTTACACTGCATTTTTAGATTAAAAAAACAAAACACCATTTAGTATGTTTTTTAAGCCTTTTGTTTTACGGGGACATAGGCAGTGTCCTCATAAACCACCTTTAAATTGTAATACCTCTGTCATACCCATATCATTATACAAATTTTGTCCCCGTAAACCACAAAAACCAGTACACTGCATATGTTATTGTATGCATGTGTAAAATGTATTATTGGTCACTTTTTTTGTTTTGGTCAAATGTTTTGTTGAGGAATGTTAATTTTGACCCGGGATGCAGGTAACTGTTCATAATCTTCTTGAATTACCTTCATGATGCCACAGTGTCTGCTTTAGCTTCTCAGATGTGGATCTCCACATGTGTTTAATCTGAGACACGACTCTCAGTCTGTAATCCTCAGTGAGTTTATTTATCGCTCTGGTGTTTAGGGAGGCTTGAACGCTCTTTCTTTACCACTGAGAAAATATTTACTCTGTATCAAGAGGCTGCTGAAGTTTTCTGCTTCTCATTACAGGAGAGACGGACTGCATCTGCACGCCTGCTTCTTATTCTCCGTCTAGAGATTTATCATTTCAGATGATGATGTCAGAACGGCGCGGCTCGGTCTCGCGAGGGAAGACTCTCGTTCCAGCGCCGAGGTGAAGCTACATCTGTCTAAACAACCTCTCCAGCAGCAACCTGAAAGGAACGCAAAACCCAACCGTGTTTTTATTTCTTGCCTTTCCCCAGAGATCCAGAGAGAGAAGAAGGGAGAGATAATGAGAAATTGTCGGCGGTTGAGGGGGAAAGAGCTGCCTCATGTTTGGCTGTCATGCAGTGAAATATGGGAAACTCAGGGCTGGTCAGCCTCTCTCTGTCTCCTTCAGTGTAAATAATGAGAGCCCATTCAGTGTGGAAGTTCGTCTCGCTCTCGGCTCTACAAGAGCAAAGCAGCTGCACCGACTTCTGTCGCTATACACTGTATATACACGTTCAACACACTTAAAGGAATAGTACACGCAAAAATGAAAATGTGTTCACCCTCATGCCATCCGAGATTAGGATGAGTGTGTTTCTTCATCAGGTTTGTAGAAATGTGTCTCTGCATCAGTGTCTCAGTAATGGATGCTCTGCAGTGAATGGGTGCCGTCAGAATGAGAGTCCAAACAGCTGATAAAAACACCACAATAATCCACACCACTCCAGTCCATCAGTTAACATCTGGAGAAGACAAAAGCTGAAACAAATCCAGCATTAAGACGTTTTTAACTGAAATGTGAGTCCATAATCCATAATAACGCTTTCTCCAGTGAAAAGGTGTTCTGGTCTGAATCAGGAGAGAAATCTGCAGATCAAGCAAAACAGCTCTAAACAAATATGTGTCTGGATTTTGATGTGAGAGACGACAGGAGATGCACTTTTTAACTGGAGGAAGCGTTATTATGGATTATGGACTTGTAATATAGATAAAAACATCTTGATGGATTTGTTTCAGCTTTTGTCTTCTTGGTGGGAAACAGATTGAAATCAAAGCTCTCAAAGCCTCATGAACATTTAAAAAATGGTGCATCCACAAAAGTTGTTTGCACCACGCTCTTCCGTCGCTTGATCTTTCGTTTCGTTTCGTTTCAATCCATTAAATCACTTATTATACAAAACCATGATCCGCACTCACATGAAACAGTCTTTTCTTTTCGTTTTATTCTACATTCATCATCAATAGGACAAGGACGCAAACGTTTCGGCTCAAAGGCCTTCCTCAGTGTGTTAAACCACACAAATCCTCCATCCACTTTTTAAATCACCAATTTGACGTCATCCTTCATTTACCAATGTTCATTCATTAAAAGCTTACGTACTCCATTTCAATATTCAACAACTTGCATTTAAATACCACACCCATTATCATAACTACCATTGCATTACAATATACCTCTTATTCGACCATAAATTACCTCGGAATTAATTTGTATCACTCTTGTGTATACTAACAGTTCAAATAAACCATCAGCAGTCTTTACTTTTAACAATTCAGTGATTGAAATCAACAGACATGCGTCGTCATTAATAATCACTTATTTTCACACTGAATGCTTGAGATCTACTCCACAAAATATTACATATTGATTTGAAATGTCTGTTGATTTCAATCACTGAATTGTTAAAAGTAAAGACTGCTGATGGTTTATTTGAACTGTTAGTATACACAAGAGTGATACACATTAATTCCGAGGTAATTTATGGTCGAATAAGAGGTATATTGTAATGCAATGGTGGTTATGATATGGGTGTGGTATTTAAATGCAAGTTGTTGAATATTGAAATGGAGTACGTAAGCTTTTAATGAATGAACATTGGTAAATGAAGGATGACGTCAAATTGGTGATTTAAAAAGTGGATGGAGGATTTGTGTGGTTTAACACACTGAGGAAAGCCGAAACGTTTGCGTCCTTGTCCTATTGATGGTGAATGTAGAATAAAACGAAAAGAAAAGACTGTTTCATGTGAGTGCGGATCATGGTTTTGTATAAAAAATGGTGCATCAACACATTTCTTTATATCATTGATGCCAAACACCATTGGTTCTCATATACTGTATGTTTTAAGTGCATGTTATGCACCAAATCTGAATGTGACGTTAAAGTCGACAGCATTTTAATTCAGTTCCATGTGACATATAAGAATTTTATTTTTATGTGCTTGCATGGTGTTTTCTCCCCAAAACACACACTTCTTCAGGTGTTAATTGTGTAAACCGGATGTAACTTCGGTCAGTTTATGTTCAGATGGACTCTATTCATCCTGCTGGATTGTGTTGATGTTCTGTCATTTTGTCATCTGAACAGTTGCCGAGGGATAAAGAAGATCATTTATGCACATGAGAAAAAAAAGGTTAAACATTTCATTGCAATTTCAAGACGAGATGTGCTGCTGCTGCTCTTTTATGTCTTTGATGACCAAAGCAACTAGTTGACGTCCATCTCAGAGTGGCTTTTTCAGACAGTAACCTAGTAACAGAAAGAGACAATTTTATAGAAGAACATCTCTTACTATTTGTTTTTCTTTCTTTACAGGAAAACAGTGCATTCAAGTTCCATCATCTGAGAAAAAATATAGCTTTTGTATGAGGGACAAAACCCAACAAGAATTTGCTGAGGTGAAAATATATAGATTTTTTTAATCATAAAAAGAAAAATGATAGATTTTCTAAATCCATAGATGTAGACCTCTGCTAATATAAATCATCTGACTTATGTATGATTAAATAGTGTGTAATTTCTCATCTCCAGGCCTCTTTAGGATGAATAATCATGTCGTGTAGTTCTGAGCCAATGAAAAGTTTATCAGCCGCGAGGGACAGTTTTATATCCTACTATGGCGAAGAAATGGCTTGTGAATATTAATGAAGGCGTGCTGACGTTGACTAGAATTCTTTCTGGAGCGTTCAGCCTAATTAATATTCATGATTCAGCCACTCGCCACATAGAGTTGAATAATTGGCCAGCTGACTAGCTCCCGCTCACCAGCGTTCGCTGTCAGCCAATCAGGTCGCCTTATTGGGAAACGACACGGTGCGTCATTGTTATTCATAAGGCAGGCCTTCAGCGTAATAGGACGCGACGCCGGGCGGAGAAACGCGTGAGACTTGACGCGCATCGCTAGAAGTTACTTCATCCAGCAACAGCAACCTGTTGACAGCAGAGCGCTCTTGCACAAGTCACGCCAACTGCGCTAATGCGCGGAGAAGCGCCCTGGGACAGAAGTTTTCCTCACTTTTGGATAATAAGGATAAAGAGAAGCGCTTGCAGTGAGGATGCAAACCTGATCTAAACTGGCGTATAATGCAGGACTGGCTTTGAATTGGGAATAGTGTGTTTTGTTTTTGCGCATCATCATCATCATCATCATCATCATCATCATCATCATCCTCTCCAGGTGCTTCTCTGATGATTGGGGACCGCTAGTCCTCTGTGTTTGATCGTCCCTGAGATGATCGATAATTTGATCCCAGATTGGCTGGAAGTAACGTGACAGAGCAGATCGCGATGAAAGTGCTGCTCGCGCTGTGCGCGGCGTTCGCGGTAGCGCGCGGCAGCAGATACTGTCCCGAGCTGATGATTGACAGCTGTCACTGCACCGCGGAGAGATCAAAGGAGTTTAACAGGCAGAGCGTGCGCGTGAAGGTTGTGTGTGATGATGCGGACCTGACGGAAACCATGCAGCCCAGCTCTTTACCCAACACCACGGTGTCTCTGTGAGTAACTCTGCGTGTTCACACTTTACTTCAGTGATCTTGTCACTGTGACTTTGTTAAATATGTTCTCATTATCAATGGCAGGGGATTTTAGTCAAGAAAATATTTAAATTAAGTCAAATCTTCATAGAAAAGTCATGGATTAAACTCATTAAAAGTAAGTAAACTCATTCATTTCTAGTTAGTCTCAACTTTACAATATTAAATCGACTAGAAATTGTGTTTTGTGACTTTTTAAAAAAAAAATATTATTATTATTATTATTTTTTATTTTTATTTTTATTTTTTTAAATCTTAATGCAGTAATCATGTCTGGGTAAACTGGAATTTAAAAAATATATATTTTAAGTAATTTTATTGTAATATTTTATTATCTTCATGCAGTAATCATGACTGGGAAAACTGGAAAAATAATTTTATTTAAAATAATTTTATTGTAATATTTTATTATTTTTATAATTAATTTTAGAACTGTATATGTGTCTTTATGCAACATAGACGCATCAAATAAAGTGTGAGCACCGGCCTCTATGATATTTTATTGTCAGAAGTTTTATAAGTGGTTTGTGATGGATGATTATGCATTGATGCATTGTTTTTTTGCCCTGTCATGTTATTTTGCTCATCAGTATTCAGTATGTCTCCGAGCACAAATCAGAGACGAATCACTTAGATACTGCAGATTTATTTTTACATTTCCATTTACTCATTAAGGAAAAGCTTTTATCCGTAGTGAGAGAGCAGAAGTGATTAATCCAGGGAATAAAGTCATGCAAGAAACACCACAGTACTGGAATAGTGCAGCCTTAAAAATAATAAATAAGGTCACAGTTAAATCCAAACAGAGTTTTACAGTCTGATGTCAGAGAAACGCTTGTTTCCGCCAAGGGACAAACACACTGCTGTTCAAAAGTTTGGGATCAGTAAGATTTTTCATTTTAAGTATCTTATTCTCATCAAAGCTGCATTTATTTGATAAAAAAATACAGTAATATTGTGAAATATTATTACAATTTATAATAATGGTTTTCTATGTGAATATATGTTAAAATGTAATTTATTGCTGTGATCAAAGCTGTATTTTCAGCATCATTACTCCAGTCTTCAGTGTCACGTGATCCTTCAGAAATATGCTTACTATCAATGTTGAAAACAGTTGTGCTGCTTAATTAATTATTATTATTATTTATTTATTCATTTATTTTTTGATCCTGTGATACTTTTTCTGGATTCTTTGATTTAATAAAAAGTTAAAAAGAGCAGCATTTATTTAAAATAGAATTCCTTTCTAACAATATATGTCTTTACTATATATATATTTTAAACAATTGAACACATCCTTGCTGATTTTTTTTCCAAAAAGGAAAGACAAAATGATATCATGCACTATTTCACAATATAGCTTTTTAAAAAATTTTATTTCAGTATTTTTGATCAAATAAATGCATCTTTGATGAGCATAAGAAACATCCTTAAAAACATAAATAATCTCACTGATCCCAAACTTTTGAACAGCAGTGTATGTATATATATATATATATATATATATATATATATATATATATATAGGTAATTGTAACTTTTTATCTTTCCATTCAGACTTTTATTCTCAAAATTCAGACTTTTTTTTTTTTTTCTCATAATTGCGAGTTATAAACTCGTAAATGCGAATGTAAACTCCAAAAAGTCCATACTGTGAGATATAAACTTACAATTGTGAGGAAAAAAAAACACAAAAAGTTGCTATTAACCCAATCCCCCAGTATTGCTTCAAAAATAAATAAATAAATAAAATTGACTATGAGATAAAAAAAATAAAATAAAAAGAACTCCAAAACACAGATCTGAGGAACCAGTAAAGAAACACCAAAAACCAACAAAAAGGTTCTTTCTTGAAGAAGAAGCAAAGGCACTGAAGGAGCGTGTAGAGACACTGCACTGAGTCTGAGGAGACTGATTGTGATTTATGGGGAATCCAGTGCTAATGCATTTTTAATTGCACAGACTGTTTTTCTCCGGTGTACCTGCGTTTGCAGCGAGGGCTTGTATTATGCATTACTTTAACACATACGAGTCTTGTTTGAATTAATTATAGTGGTTCTACTGATTGGAAAGCTGTCTTCTGTAATGAGGAATGAAATGCTTTGCGTCTGTAAATACTGAAACATGTTTCTGGAGTGAAGATGTTCTCGGTGCTTTTGTGTTTTTACAGCTCTTGTAGAGTTTCTTCAGAAACTTGTTGTTTAGTTCTCAAATGCTCAAGAGCCAAAAGTCGTAAAGCGATGTTCAGCCTCTGAGTCCATTCAAACATCTTTCACAGGCCACGAGGGAGAAATTACACTAGAAGTCCAAAGTTTGGACACTTCGCTGCATTTCTTTCTCATGATCTGTTTGATTTTCTCCTGAAGGTTTGTGTTTAAATGCTTGAAAAGAGTTTTGTGGACAAAACTGGATGAGTTGTAGCACATAGTGAAGGACTAGTGAAGGTAGTGATGCTTCTCTAGTTGTCTAATAAACCTAGTATTGTGTGTTATGACTAATGTTGGCTCTTTGATGAATTGCCTTGAGTCTAGGTAAAGAAGCTCAAATATTAGAGAGATTTCATTTGTGTCACACGTGTTGATCACTGCATCTTTCCCAGACCTCCATTATTGTAAATTCAGAGTTTCATCAATACACTATAATTCTATTCATCATAGAGTGCAGCAGGGATGGTGTATTTTTGTAGACCAAAACCTGGAAATTAATTGTATTTTAACATTTCCAGCTGCACTGCCCTGAATTCAGTGTTTTTTTTTTTTTTTTTTTTAAGTAGAGCCCTATGACGTTTTTTTTCCCCTCTCAAAATCATTTTTATTTATTTATTTATTCCAAATTAATTTTTTTTCTATTTTAATTTTACTGAATTTCATTTCCCCCCTTTTTTATTTTTATAGTCTTTTTAATAATCCAAAAGCATGTCTAATTAACTGAAATCATGAAACTTACACAGTTTAACAACAATTTATTAAAAGTTTAACCAAAAAACAAATTATTATTAATATTTATTATTATTTTATTTTTTTTAACCAAATTCTATGTTTTCAAATTTTAATTTTTCTGGATTCTATTTCATTTCATTTTTTTTTTTTTTTTTTTACAATAACAGTGCCCTGTGAAATGTTTTTTGTTTTGTTAATTTTTCTAGCAATCAAATGAAGACAAAGTGTTAATTTAATTTCTCTTTTAATCAAATGAAAATTAAACAAATCTTTAATTTTTTTTGGCAAAGTGTTGCACAAAAGTGGTTTACTGTTAAAATTAAAACATGAAAGAATAATAGTGTGATTATTCATTAAAAATAACGTTTTACTAATCATTTTATTAAAATTGATCATCCTATTTATTTATATTCTTGATAATTATTTTATATAAAATTTTAAAATATATTTTATTCTGTCACGATTTCAAGTCAGACCAAACTTTTATTTTGTCGGGTTGCTGTGAAGTTTCTGTATATTCATGCATTCAGTGACATAAAATGCATCAGTAATATTTAGAAGAACAAGAAGGTTTTATTTGTCTTGAAAAAGGCAAACAAGTGTATAAACATGTTGTCTGGACATTGAACAGATGAGCTCATCTACTAACTAGTCGCTTTCACAGCCTCGGTGAGTTTATAATCACGCTCTTGCAAACTATTTTAACTCAGACTTTCATGTTTTTAAATAAAGACTGAAAGAGTTTTCGGACCTTGGAGTCATGTGACCGAGCTTATACTCAGGGTTTCTGACTTAAAATTGAACTCCAGTTGTGTTGAACCTCCAGAAATCCTCCATCAGCTGCTGTTGATCCGTGGCTTGTTTTGCTCAGGAAGTCTTTTTCCTGCTCTAGGAAGCGTGACATTCGTGATTCTGCGCTGACTTCCCTTGTCTGACTTTTGTTTCTGAGCGGAGGATAAATAAACGCGCAGGAGCTCACATACGCCTCCTCTTTTCTCCTCAGACGTGTTTAGAGTAGTCCCTCGTTAAACATCTCGAGCATCAGATGCTTCGCTCTGCAAGCGCAACAGACGGAGCAGATACTCGTGTTTAATTCATGTCCTTTCATTCATTAGAAAAAAGAAACCTCTTTTATGTGAATCGATTTAGGATGTTCTCCAGCGCACTTCTCTTTTATTTCGTCTTTAGGGTTTTTCTGAATTCTTCTCTTTACACAACTCTGCATGCATTTTTGCAAACATTAAACACATTAGGTTTGCTTTACTTTACTGCAGTTTCCAGGTGAAATATCCACCAAACATGAGTTTTATTTTTCAAATACAATAGAATAGAATAGAACAGGTAAGTGCTAGTATTAATTGGTCAGGTGCTGGCAAATAATTTTCTATTCACTTATTACTAGTTTTTTTATAATTAAGACAAACCCCAAAACCCTAATTTAACTCCACCTTGATGTCAAATTACACTAACAGTCAAAAGTTTGAAATTATTACTATTTTATTACTACAAAAGTTGGTATGATTCAATGATTCAGAGTCAGTTCGTGTGATTCAGTGATTCAGAGTCAGTTTTTATAGCCAGGAGTTCTGATTCTCAGATATATGAATCGAGGACTGATTTCAGTCTGATATCAGTCACACAAAAGACAGACTGATCTGTCAAGATTGTCTTTCTTAATATTAGAACAAAATATTTTTGCTTGCATTTTTCACTTGTTTCCCTTTAAATATACATCAAAAGTTTGCAGTAATTATGATTTTTTTTTTCTTTTTAAAATGTTTTTGAAAAGTCTCTTATGTTCACAAAGGCTGCATTTATTTGTTTAAAAATACAGTAAAAATGGCGAAATATTATTATAATTTAAAATAGCTGTTTTTATGTGAATATATTATAAAATATATCATTTCAGATTTTTATCAATGTTGTAAACAGTTGTCCTGCCTTATCTTTTTGTGGAAACCGTCATACATTACCATTAATAACTGAGCAATAATAATTAATGATAACTGAACGGCAAAAAGGATCAGCTTTAGAAATAAATTACAGTTTAACAGATATTAACATAGAAAATGGCTATTTCAAATTGTAATAATATTTCACATTTTTAACTGTATTTTTGATTAAATAAATGCAGCCTTGGTGAGCAGAAGAGACTTTTCAAAAACATTTAAAAAAATCTTAATTATTCCAAATTATTTATTTATTTTACTTTAAGACTTAAGAACTAAGTTTATATTTGTCACCACCTGACAATAAAATAAAATATGATTTCATAAGACTTTAGAAGTAATGTTAGGTTAGAACAGCATAAACATTTTACTAAACATTTTCACGTGTGTTTGACAGAAGAAATGAAGGGATTTCTCTAAATGTTAAATTGAACTCTGAAGTACAGTAAGATAAATGGCAGTGATGTTCAGTGGTGCGGTCTCTCACTGAACTCAGCGCTGCTTCTTCATCAATATTTCACATCCGCTCTCTTGATGTTTGGGTGTAGTTTTGGAGAGAGTCACTGGAGGACATCCGTCAAACATGCTGAGATGTCTGTCATCATTAATGTGAAATGACAGTCTGAAGACCTGCAGGGCAGCGCAGTAACAGATGGAAATAACCGCGTGATCTCATACTGTACTTCAGCCTGAGACGGTGAGAAAACACACTGTGAGCTCTGATATTAAGAAGCACGATGTGAGTGTGTGATGAGTTTCCTCTGGTTTGGCAGAAATCACTGCAGATTTCCTCTCATTAGATGATGACACACAGTTCTGTTGATGAAATCTGAGTGTAATACAGTGTAAAGTTCATCATTTACGCACCGTCATGTTGGTCCAAAATTTTTAGGAAATATAAAAATTTAGTGAACATACAAAAGTTTAGGGTTGGTAAAAATGTTATTTTATTTAATTTTTTTAAGTAAGTCTCTTCTTCTCACCAAATCTGCATTTATCTGATTAATAATACAGTAAACAAAATGTGAAATATTATTACAGTTTCAAACAGCTGTTTTCTGTGTGAATATCTGTTAAACTGTAATTTATTTCTGTGATGCGCAGCTGTATTTTCAGCATCATTACTGCAGTCTTCAGTGTCACATGATCTTCAGAAATCATTCTAATATGCTGATTTACTGCTCAAGAAACATTTCTGATTATCATCAATGTTGAAAACAGTTGTGCGGCTGAATATTTTTTGTGGAAACTGATACATTTTATTTTTCAGGATTCACAGATGAATAGAAAGTTCAAAAGAACAGCATTTATTTGAAATAGAAATATTTTGTAACATTATACACTGCAAAAAAATTTAATTTAATATTTTTGTTTTCCAATACAAATGTTTAAACATTATTAAATCAAAATACATTTATTGGATAAGGCAAAATGACATGAGATATTAAGTCTTGTTTTCTGAGAGAAGTGAGTTTTTGCTTAAAACAAATATCTGACAGAGGACTCAGAAAAATAAACTTGTTTTCCCTTTGATTTTAGTGACTTTTTCTGACTCCATCCATTGGCAGATATTAGTTTTTGCTTTTAAGCAAAAACTCACTTTACTTGTGTGTTTTATTTATTTATTTATATATATATATATATTAGTTTTTTTCAGAAAACAAGTTGATTTTATGAATGTTTAGATATTTGTACTGGAAAACAAGATGAAAAAACTTAATAAAAATCACCTTTGATCAGTTTAATGCATTGTTGCTGAATAAAATAAATAATGCCAAAAAAAAATAAAAATAAAAAATCTTACTGACCCCATTTTTAATTACTATTTTAATCAGCAGCATTTCCTTCTGGTTGTTGTGCAAAATAAAATGATAAAAATGTCAAGGCTTTTGAACATTTTGAAGACTTTGATCAATCTAATGCATCCTCGCTGAATAAAAATACTAATTTCTTCAAAGAAAAAGAAAAATCATACTGACCCCATTTATAATTACTATTTTAATCAGAAGCATTTCCTTCTTGTTGTTGTGCAAAATAAAACAATACGATTTCAAGACCTTTGAACATTGCTTTTCTAGTTAAAAATGACTGTGTGTAACAAAATGTGCGCAGTTTGGAACGACCTGTGAGTGAACTGCTCTTTAAACCCTTTGGAAATGCATCATGTTTTTCTTTTATCATCTTGCAGAGGCTGTTGTTGATTGTTTTATCTCAGTGTTTGCGGTCAGTCACGTAGAGGTTTTGCTCGTCATGACTCAGATGGAGCAGTAAATGAATTGTACTCTGATACACTAATGAATCCGTCTGTGCTGTGCAGAAAACCCAAGAATGTGTCTGAGAGCGTCTGGAGTGTCGACTGCCTAAAAATGTTAAGAAAGGAAAACAGTGCGTCTGCCAAGGATACATTAGCGGTGCGTCGCCTCTGCCTCCCTCTCACCGGCCGCTGAACGCTGGGGTTATTTAAAGCGTTCCAGCTTTCCTAAATATCATAAAACAGCTTCTGTCTGATCTGGTGAATGTGTGTTAACGGGGCCCCTGAAGGGCCGTGGAGCTGAGAGTGTGATGAGAGCTTTAGCTGTGTTTTCACACTGGTTTAGATGGATATTGATGATCGTGTAGCGGCGAAATAAACAGCGAGGGATTCGCTCAGAATGAGGCAGCGGTGTTTATTTGCATCGGTGTTGTTTTAGCACCAGATTCATTCATGCAAATCAGCTAATGCTACAAACACGCCCACGTCATTAGGACTGATTGTAATTTGCAGGTCGGATCTGAGCAGAGTTTGAGATTTTACTCTTGTAAATGCCTCACCTCACACCTTTCACTGAACTAAGGGAGTTTAATTAAGATGTGAATTGACAGAATGAGCAATTTACCAAATCGCAATGTGTACAAATTTTAATACATTTAATGCATTCTGGGAAATGAAGTGCTTACTCTGCTAAATGCATAATATTTTATATATTTTATTAATGGGTAATATATAATATATCAAACACACATACACATATATATATATATATATATATATATATATATATAAGACATGTATAATGCTACAAAAGGTTTCTATTTCAAATAAATGCTGTTATTTTGAACTCTTTATTCATCTGTGAATCCAGAAAAATCAAATGTATCATGGTTTCCACAAAAATATTGTGCAGCACAACTGTTTTCAACATTGATAATAATCAGAAATGTTTGTTGAGCAGCAAATCAGCATATTATAATGATTTCTGAAGATCATGTGACTCTGAAGACTGGAGTAATGATGCTGAAAATTCAACTTTGAATTTTCAGAAATAAATTACATTTTACAATATATTCACATAGAAAACTGTATGTGTACTGTTTTAAATTGTAATTTTTTTCTGTAGTATCAAAGAAATGCAGCTTTGATGAGCATAAGAGACGTCTTTTAAAAAAAATAATAATAATTTTACCAACCTCAATCCTTTTAAATTATATGAATATAAATATATACATGCAAATACATGTAAATATTTTCTAAATATTTACTGTATGTGTGTGTCTTTATATATACATAATAAATAAACACAGTACACACACATATATTAAGTAAACAAAAACTTTTATTTTGGAACTTTTATTTAAATGATAGTGAAAATACTAAAATAGCTTAGTAAATGTTTTTGATGATTATACTTTGGTTAGTTTTATTCCCCCCTTAATTTTTATACTCTATATTTTGATATTGCATGTAAGGTCTCCAGGAGGTTGTTGGTCTCATTACAAATAAGAAACTTGTCCTTAGGTGATTTTATTGTTGCACATAACTGGTTAGTTTGTTTGTGTGCTGGAATACACTGGTAATTCGGTGTGTACCGTAGTACTACTGTAAATGTTTACCCTGTAGCGTGATGTTTATGCGGTTCTTTAAAGCATCTCAGAGAAAGTGCCGGTCCTGCTGTAGTCTCTGTGGCTCTGTCTGGCTCTTTATTGTTTCTGCATTCATGCTGCTGTTGGTTTCAGACCGGGTTTGCTGTAATTGTGGCGTGGTCCTTCAGGACTCTCCTAACACACGCTTGCGCTCCACAGCTAAATCTGCTTCGTGTCCAAGGTCAATGTTAGTCGATATGAAATATGTTATTTTGGTTAGCTGTTCCTAGTAACCTGATATTATAGAAAAACACTGGGGCCGCAGCGTTTCGGCCGTGGAGGTTGGAAATCATCGGGATGTTTGTAATAGTTGAGATTGTGATCTGTGATTGGTGCCTGCGGACCGCCGTAATTCAGCGTATTTTTATTCTGTCGCTCTTGTAATAATAGAGCGGCGCAGGACGGCTTCAGATCGCCGGAGGGAGCGTCGAGGTAATGCTGCGTGTGTGAATGATGTCAAAAAATCACTCGCTGCCTTCGTAATGAAATACTAGTTCATTGCTAATTGAATTTTAAACAGAATTGACTGCCTACAGATTCATTAGAAACAGACAGTCAAATCAAATCAAATTTATTTGTAAAGCGCTTTTCATAATATGCATCATTTCAAAGCAGCTTTACAGGAAGAAATATTGTTTTGTATCGAAGTTTGCGTCCAGCACTGAATAAAAACATTAAAAAAGGTAACTGCGACTTTTTCTCTTACAATTCAAACTTTGTATTTCTCAAAATCTCTTAATTTATATCTCTCAATTCTTGAGTTTATATCTCAATATTTCTGAGTTTATATCTTGCAATTTTGAGTTTGTATCTGGAATTTTGAGTTTATATTTCAAAATTCTAAGTTTATATCTCACAATACCAACTTTTTTCTCAGAAATACAAGGAAAAAAGGCAGAATTGTGAGATAAAGAAATTGCAGTTACCTTTATTTTTATCCTGTGGTGGAAACAAGCTCCCACGGTTACAGTATGTCAATAACATCAGCGTGTAAAACAGTATGCATCATAATAAATGTTATCATTGCATAAAGCACCAGAATGCAGTCAGTTGTTTTTGCATTTTTAGTTTTGTGTCAAAATATTTGAATACAGTCAAGATAAGGAATCAATGCAGAGTTCTTTAAAATCTAAAAGTTTAATTGCAGGTTCATTCATCAGTGGGGAAATGATAGTCAGATGCATTGCATTACCAGATGCAGTATCTCACACAGTGTGCTTTTAATGCATGTTTTGGCAAATATGTATTTTTTGTTTGTGTGTGCGTGTGTGTGTGTGGACTCATAACCTTTAGCTGCTGGATTAAATCACACTCAATGACACAGACCATTTGCTCCGGCGGTCCGAGAAAGACAATATTTAATTTGCCCCTCTTTCTCTCTCACTGCTTATCCTTGAAGAACATAATTGATATTGTAAATAGAAAGTTGGAAGGTCGCTGGAGTTTCGGCATGCACTGTTTACATAATGTACAATTATGTTTTGCCTGCCATTTCCTGGATGTTAGACAGAGGCCTGAAACAGGCGTGTGGGGGCGAGTGACCTTGTGACACACACACACACACACACACACACAACACACTTAACACACACAAACACTGAACTCGCTGTTACATCCGCAGTACATGCACTCAGACACGGAGGAATAACGTGCTTGAATTTGCAGCAGATGGAGTCTCAAAAAACATTATAAATGGTTCTGTTATAAAAAATATTACATTTCAGATGTCTCATTGTCACAACAGCTTTCACACGCTATACAAAACAACAAGTCATCTTCTGGAAATGATTAGTGCAAGTCATGACATTCTTCTCACATGACCTCATTTTTCTAGACTAATTTCAGTGCTTCAAGAAGTGCTTTAATTAGTAATATGTTAATTCATTGATTGACCAATAGATCAGTATGTGCATGCATTTCAAATCTGAAGCCAATTAAAATAGCAGAAATAAGAAAAAATAAATCAAATATTTGAAAATATTATATAACATTACTAATATTAATTAGTCTAATTTTAATAGGTAATGAAATATGCTACCATTGATTTACTTTAATTAAAAAAATTAATAAATAATTAATTGATTAAAAAAGCTAAATAAATAAACATTATATATTATATAACATGAAAAATATTAATTACATA
This sequence comes from Onychostoma macrolepis, assembly GCF_012432095.1. Taxonomy (NCBI): domain Eukaryota; kingdom Metazoa; phylum Chordata; class Actinopteri; order Cypriniformes; family Cyprinidae; genus Onychostoma; species Onychostoma macrolepis. Next base: position 31,025,716 of record NC_081167.1, on the reverse strand, counting down.
TACCTCACTGGGAAATGGGTTTTTCTTATTTTAAGAATAAATTGGTAAAGTATTGTTGTCGTTGTTGTTACTGGAAAACAAGACTAATGGTTTTTGCATCACTTTTTCTTAGTCCAAAGCCTGTATACAGACACGCCCTCCACAGACATGTCAGCCAATCAAATGTCAGCAAAAAAAATAAATAAAATGCTCAAGGTGTCTTCAGAATCTAGTGTCTGTTTTAGTTTCATTGAGGTACTGTTATAGTTTTTCTTAATATTTTGAATTAGATTATTATTTTTATTATTTTTTTCGGTTTTCACTTTAACTTTGTTTTAGTCATTTTAACTTTTCATTTAAATTTTTTGTAAATTCAAGGTGTGTTTTTGTCATTATTATTAAATAGTTTTTATTAATTTTATTTTTAAGTTTTATTTTTGGATGTTTTAGTACTTTGAGTTAAACTAAACAAAAAGGTTGCCTTGCCAACTAGCTTATGTTTGTTTGTTTGTTTGTTTGTCTAACTTTATGATTTTAGATTTAACCTAATAACCCTGGTGTAATTATTCCTAAAATAAATAGTTCCCAGCGCCTGTATAACCTGTGTTCATCTGTACTGCTGGAGGATGTCTCTCACTTTTATTTCTAGTTATTTTGTGAGCGTGTTGTCTTCATCATGTGTGTGATTGGCGTGTGCGTCTGAAACTGTCTGATCAGTGGTTTGTTTGAATGCATGCGTGACGGAGGTGATGTGTGCTGCATTACTGCATGAACCCATTCACACATGATCACCGTTAGAGACGCATGACCTTCAGTGTGTGTGTGTGTGTGTGTGTGTGTGAGTGTGACACAAGGGTCTCGTCACGCATGTAAAGCAGATCTGATATAATGTCCTGTTTGCTGGATAATTAATCACAAACAGGGCATTATATCAGATGCGCTTTACATGATGAGAATCCTTTGCACATGGTTGCAGGTGGACGTCATATTTGTAGTGCGAGTATGCATTTGTGTTTTGATTGTAATGTTTAAGTTTACGATAAGTGCTTTTGCTCTGCTTTATTTCTGTTGTGGTTTAGGTCAGAAATGTGATTGTTCAGTCAGTGCATTTCAAAGGTCTGTGTGTTTATTCCAGAGGAACTATACATGCGAACATGAATTTGAGTTTCATAGTCTAGAAAGATTTGGCTGGTGAATGTCTGGAAATAATCTTCTGTAACCATACACTCGTGTCACAATTCGGTTCTATACATGATTCAGTACTATCACAATAGTTTAAAGTGCTCCTATTATGGGTAATGAAAGGTACATATTTTGGTTTTGGGAGTCCCCAACAACAGGTTGACATGCATGCAAGGTCAGAAAACACTTTCATTGTCTTATAATATACATTTATTTACCTTACTTGCTCCACGACTCCCGAACGATTCGCTCAACGATTAATTTTTCCAAACCCCTCCTCTGCGTGACGCTAATCAGCGGTGATTGGTCGATTTGGTCTCATTTTCATCTCATCTCGCCTGTAATGCCTGATAAAGCAGGTTTGTGAGTGCAGTGCAGTGTGTACAGCGTTACCGGGGAAACTGCTATTTTTACCGCTCCAAAAGTGGCACCTAGTGGCAAAGAATGAATTTGCATCTTCATTCAGACCAATGTGAAAAGACCAACAAGTGGGCGGCAGTATGCTAATGTTTCATGTTGACGTCAACATGAAATGGCTTGGGATTCGTTTTAAAAACGACTCGTTTCAATGATTCAGAGTCAACGCTTTCTTTTGAAAGACAATAACTTTATACACAGTGCACTTTCAGATTTAAAACTTTGCAGGGTGTTTTCATTCACTTAGAGCTGTGTTACACACTGCATGAAAGCTCATTTACAAAAATCCATAAAAGGGGAACTTTAAAGAAAACCAAAATATTTTTTAATTAAGTTACTTGGGGAAAAAACCAAAAAACTTATTTTAGCTGCAGGGCTCGCAAAATTTCTCTTCAGATTTTGGTAGCCCGAAAATTAATTTAACCAGCCCGAATTAAAAATATATATTTTTTTTTTTTTTTTTTTTTAAATATAGAAAAACAGATAGGAGTTTAAATGTCAAATCAAAAATATTTTCAATACACAAATATCAACAAATATGAAGGAAGGAATCTTATTTCACTATTTACAGGGTATCTGCAGAATTTTTAAAAATAAATTTAAGGCAATTTATGACCCATTTTAAGAGCTGCACAAGGAAAATGAACACAGTATGAGCGGGGCTGGACAATGTCTATGGTAACATACAGTATTGAGCCATAAAATTACATGATTTACAGTTCAGATACAGGTTTTCACAAAAACAAATATTTCAGCATTTCAGGCTATAGACCATTTTTATGAAAAGGGATAAATCAAGCATATAAATCATGTTAATTTAAAATGTATAAATATTACTGTTTAAATTTGTTTAAATTTTTTGAAGGCATATTAACTTCTTTCTCATTTACAACTCTGTGTTTGCTGCGTAAAAAGTTGATATTTGCATCGATCTGACCATAAACAGCAAGAAAGGCTTATTGGAAATGCAAATTCATTCTCTGCCACGAGTTTCCCTGGAAACGCTGTACACAAAGCAGCTCTGCGCTCAGAAACGCTGCTTTATCAGGAATTATAGTTTAGATGAAATTAAAATGCCAATGACACATTTCTGAGGACAGTCGGTTCCCTTCAGATACATTCACATAAAGACATCCGTGCCGCGTTTTGACTTGAAGCGTGCAGAACTCATATTTATTCAATGACATCGTTGACTTTTGAAGTTTAATCCTGCCGTATCGCGACTCTTGTCTTTCCGTCCCCAACTGTAAGACCTCTAGAAATTATAATTAAGACATTTCTTATACCATTTAACGTATTTAAAACTTTTTATGGCCTTAAGTTTGATACAACTCACTTTCAGAGTTTATAAGGACCTGCGAGAGATCTGTATTTAAGGAGCCCATCGGGCAGGCGGTGATACATTTTGGTAGCCCGACTGGAAAACACAATAGCCCCGGGACATCGGGCTAGCGATTTTGCGAGCCCTGAGCTGGTTTCCAAGACAACATTTCTCATTTTCATTTACTTACTAAAAATGACTAGAACCGGGATAATAATTAATAAAAACTATAAAAATTTAAAACAGTAACAACAACTTTCAGGTTCACCATATTTGTGTGCTTTTTGTATGTGCGTTGGTATTTTAGTATCTTTGAGATACTATTGTAGTTTTTTTTATTTATTTATTTTTTATATATATATATTTTTATTAACTATTTCAGTTTTAGTTATTTTAGTACAAGTTAAAATAAACAAAAAATAGAAATGTTGCCTTGGCAACAAGCTGAAACAAGTTTGTCTTTCATATTTTATTTTATTTCAGTTAACATTTATTTTATTTCAGGTAATGCAGTTTTTTTTTAATGTTTTTAGTTTTAGTTAACTATAATAACACTGGCATTGACCAACATTTATATGTAAGTAAAAGCCTAAATTAAATATTTCTGAACATTAATTTTTGGGTGAACTAAACCCCAAAAAATATTGTCGCTATACATTGATACATATTGTAGCATTTTAATATTGTGATTTTAAAAAAGAGAGGGGAAAAAAAATAAATAAATAAAAATAAATAAATAAATAAATATATATATATATATTAATATTAATATTAATATTATTAATATTAATATTAATGCCTTAATGAACCTTCCCTAAGTTAATTTCCAGAGAAAGTGTTGCTGGAGATGTTTTGTTTTCTCCATTCTGACCACAAACACACTGCCGATATGAAGCAGACGAGAGATTTAGAGTCGTATAAATCTGTTGCTGGCTGTAAAGATGACGGTTTGTGTGTAAATCCTCCTGCTCTGTATTTATGGTTTGTGTTGTTGTGTCTCCTCAGGATCCTGAGCAACAATAAGATCTCTGCACTGAAGAATAACTCTTTCCTCGGCCTGCGAGCTCTGGAGAAACTGTGAGTGCAATCGCCATTTCCATCTGATTATATGTGCTGTAGAGATGATATAACGGGAGAATTGGCTCCTAGTCATATAGAAACCATATACGTATATATCAATAAGTACATGAAATGAGTCACATCCATCAGAAATATGTTTTTCCAGATCTGCTCCTGGGTCCAGGTGATTATCAGGTGTTCAGGTCTGTGTTTCTGCACACATACATCCAGATATCCTGAGCAGAAGCCTGAAGTGTGTGGCATGTTAAAAGAACCGCTTTTATTTTAGGGTGCACTGTTCCTTTAAATCGTTAAAATTACATATGCGCATCATGAGCAGATTGATGTGTGAGATTGAGATATATAATATATATTAGGGGTGCTCCGATTGATCGACTATCGGCCGATAATCGGGGATGTTTGATCGGCGGTCTCTAAAAAGGCCGATCTCAAGCTGAAATTTGGCATGACGTGCGGCAGTCACCATCTCAATCTCTGTCCGGCGCGGGTGAAATAATTATAATGCTGAAGGTGAGGTACAATATTTCTTCATTAAATAACTTTTAAAGTAATTTGAAAACTTTCTGTGAGACATAATTTCACAAACAGCGTGAGTGAATCACCGCGCTCTCTCTCTCTCTCAAAATGCGTAAATGGCTTCAAATCGCCACACATCGCGTCTGTCTATGAGCGAGCTGCACGCTGCACAGTTGACACAGGAATTGTCACTTGCACAATCCAGGCAGTGTTGTCACTAAAGTTTATAAATTGCATTTCATTTTAATTCTTGCCAGTGTTTAAACCTTTCACAGCTCGCGCTCTTCTGGAGACCGTGCGCTCATGCACACTCGCAGCGCACACACATAACTCCAGGTTCACACATACTCCGTTTGCAGTGCGAATGCGGTGCGTTTTTTCCCCCCGGATTTTAAAGCGTTCACAGTTGCGGTCCAGGAGCAGTCTGCACCAGTGCAGCGATTGATTCCACACCGAGTTTGCTGCACGGCACGCGCTGAATTAAAGTGACAACTGCAGTGTTTGCGGTAAATATGAAAACGAAAATGTAGTAATTACACCATAAATGCATATAATTAAAGTCTACTGTGTTTCACAGTCAACACATATGGCTTGTTGGCTAGGTTTAAAAGAAAAGAGCACTTTTAGATAAACAAGGCAATAATAGATAATAGAACCGCAGGATTGCTTGTAATAAAGATTTAAATGCAAAAGAAAAGGCAGTAGAGCTGTCTGTTTCTGTCAGTGGTAAGTTTTAATTTAGAATGTCTGTGATAATGTAAGAAAAGTATTTAAAATGTTTTGCCACTTGCTTGAGCAACTGTTTTGTGCTGTGTGTAAGCTATTCTGCAACAATTGCACGAGTGTAAAAACAAAAATGCACTGCATGATCGAACATTTAGGTGAGAGAAATGTATATTTTTGAAAAATGTCAAAAAAAATGATCCCCTCAAATAAAAAATAAAAAAATCCGCTCTCACAAGAGTCACCTTAGTCATATATATAAACAGTTTTGTGGTGAAATTAGTATGTTTAATATATTAATATGGTTATATAAGTTATATTAATATACTGTTACAATTAATATATAATAGCAACAGTTTTCCAGTGGGATGAGTATATTTAATATATTAATATAATATAAGTAATTTAATAATATATTAATATTAATAATATATAATATATTTTAATATTACTAATACATGGTGATATAGTAATATTAATAATATATAATAGCAACAGTTTTGAAATGAGTATGCTTAATATATTAATTATATTAGTTATATTAATAAAATTTCTATTATTGATATAGTAATATTAATGTTAATAATATATAATAGCAGCAACAGGTTTCTAGTAGTATGAGTATATTAAATATATATTAAAGTAATAATAATATTTTAATATTAATAATGTAATAGCAACACTTTTCTAGTTGGATAAATATATTTTAATATGCTTATATATTAAAATTAATTTAATAATATATTAATGATAATAATATATAGTAGCAACAGTTTTCTGGTGAAATTAGTATTTTTAATTCTGATTATATTAATGTAATATATTGTAATTGATGTGATGATGCAATCCGTGAATGATGGCAGAATGTGAGCGCGTGAGGATCAGATTGGGGAGTGTTGATTCTGTCTGTGAGGAGGTGAAGAAGTCTTTCCTTTGACCCTGTCTGAGTTCAGCGATTGATTCGTCCTTTAATCAAGCTCTTATCGGCGCTCCAGACGCGCTGCATTGAGCTGCTGATGTTCTGCCTTCAGTCAGAGTCAGACCAAACTCAGATCATCAGATCCGCTCATGCAAAGGGCAGCAGGGTTATTTTGTGTCAGACACGTTCATGCATTTGGATGTGTGTGAATTTTCCAGCGCACACTCTACATTTACAGCATTTGTCAATCTGACATATTTTTCACTGGGATAAGTATATTTAGTATATTAAATTAATATTCATATATTAACATAATATATTTGATTGATTTAATAATATATTAAAAGCAACAGTTTTCCAGTGGAATAAGTATATTTTATATATTAAAGTAATATTAATATCAATAATATATAATAGCAACATTTTTCTAGTGGGATGAGTATATTTAATATATTAAAGTTATATTAACATATTCATATTAGTAACAGTTTTCTGGTGAAATTAGTGTATTTGACATTAAAGTTTTATTATTATTATTATTGATTTAAAATATTATAATTTATATAATAATACATTCTGTCACGAATCTGGTCTGCACTTCCGTTCATTCACCACCAGAGGTCACTCGCTCACCACTTGGACTTTCACACCACACATCACAATGGACTCCATTTCCCATCATTCACTGCACTGATTGCACACACAGCTGTAGGCACTGATCACACAGCATCACTAATCACACACTCTATTTAAACCCTGGACTTTGTTTCCCTCCTGGCCGAGTATTGTATGCGTTTACTGCTAGCCGTAGCAACTCTACAGAGCCCGTGTTTCCTGGATTAACCCTTTCCGTGCCATTCCGTGTTTCTGTTCAGTTCCTGTATTATCCTGCGTTTTTCTCTCCCCTAGTGTTAGCTGCGATACGGAACTTTTGTTATTTTTTAGTCTGTGTTCCCTGTATTTACCCCTGTCTCCCTGTTCGGACTCTGTTTATTCCCTTGCCTGGATTATAGCTCGTGTACCTGGATTATCTCTCTGCCTAGCCCCTTTGGATACTGTTCGCTGTCGACCGACCTTTGCTTGCCCTAGGATTACTCTTTGTCTTGTCCCTGCCATACCTGTTTGCCATTGCTCGACCCTGCCTGTATTTATGACCATGCCTGTAAATAAAAGCTTGCATTTGGATCCGCACGTCTCGTCAGCCCCGTTACACATTCATAGTAATATGTAATAGCAACCGTTTTCGTGAGGAATATGTATATTTTATATATTAAAGTGATATTAATATATTAATATCAATGTTTTAGCAGTGGTTTTCCAGGATGAGTAACATGGGGTTTACGGAACTTAAATATTAATTTATTCATGCGCATATTCATGCACTGTAATGTAGGGGAACGTGGGGCACAACCTAACACTTTTTGACTTTCTCAATTTGTGTAAATCCACAGTAATTTCACTTCTAGTCTAGTACAAATATATCACTTTGTTTCATAATTACAATGTATACGTTTTTCTTTATTTATCCTCAAAAAATGGAAGTGAAATGTGACAACATGCCCCGTAGGTGGGGTACATTGTAACATCTGAGGGGCACGTTGTAAGTTGACCATATGACAGATTAATATGTTATCTGATTTCATGAAAAAATTATACAAGTCAAATGAAAATATTTTGTCAATAAATATGTATGTGGTTGTGTGTGAAAATATTCAGATGTAACCCCCTTTGTAATATTAACATTTTCATAAGTAACTGTAATTTAATTACACATTTGTTCTCAGTAACTGTAACAGATTACAGTTACATTTATTTTGGGTTACACCTTTATTTTAAGGTGTCCTTGTTACAGTGTAATTATACATTTATACAGTGATTATACATAGTAAGCTTAATTAACTACATGCACTTACTCTATGGTTAGGGTTAGGATGATTACACATTTTTAAATTTAGGGTTACTTGCATGTAATTATGCATAATTTATTGTTATTATAATAGTAAGTACATGTAACGTGTAACAAGGACACCTTAAAATAAAGTGTTACCTTATTTTGTAATTAATTTCCGTAATTCCGTCATGTAACTAGTTACTCCTCAACACTGGTCATAGCTGGGTAAACTTAGAGAGCAGTGAATGGGAGAGTAACACAGATATATTTTATGCATTCCTATTTGTTCAAATAGCAAAAAAAAACAAAACAAAAAAACAATTTTTCACGAAATTGAGAGAGACTGATACCAGCAGTCAGAAGAGAGAACGATGTCAGATTTACCGTCACTCCTGTAGACGCTGCATTAGAAACACCCTCACATTAGTGTTAACTAGTTGTTTTGTAATTTGATGCAAAGGTGATTTAATACAAAGCATAGTGTTATAAATGTACATACATTTAAAAAAAAAAAAAAATCAAAATATAAAACACTTTGGAGGATTTCTGATGCTGATGACCGTTGAAACGCGACTAAATAAAATGGTCCATTGTGTGCTTTTCAGGGCTGTTTTCTCGTCCGTGTGAGATTTCAGGACATTGCATAGCCTATGTGCATTGAACGTTTTGTGAACCTGAGAACACACACAGGATTTCTCCAACAAAAATAGTTTACCGAATATTTGAATCTCTTCATGAACTGAAATTTCTGTTTGGAAGTGTATTTGATTTATTGCAGGCTTTTAAGGCTAGTCAGAAGCAGTTTATTAATGCAGTGATTCAGATATGATCGCATCAGCTCATGCTTTACTCACGCTGATTCAATCTAGCGGCCCAAAAGTGACTCAAATGATCTCATTGTTACAGAAACACAAAGTGGTTTTCATGGTTGTTTTTGTAAACTTTGTTTTCATTTCATTTCAAATGGGCCGCATGTTTTTGTGTTTCCTGAAGGAGGTTGGTCTGTCTGGAAATCTCCCATGTTTTCCGTCTGTTGACCGAAGCGCTTGATAAGTGCTTTGGTGGCGTTTGGCATCCGCTCTCATTCAGCTGCTGCTTCTGCTTCTGGTCTGCGTTTGTCCGTCTGTGGTTTTTATCTTGACGCTTTCTTTGAGAGCAGCTGCTGGTGTAACGCTTCACAAATTGAGGAAATGATGAACGGATTCACTAAGCGTAAACATGTGCCTTTATTTATTACCATTTAGATCACTTAATTGGGTCATTGGCAAATTGGTAATTATACTGAAAAGCACCCGGTTTAGTTTTTAAAGGTCAGTTTAATCACAGCAGAGAATGTATTCTCTGAAACATGAATTCATGAGACAATCTCTAAAGTGAATGCAGATTTTATGCTTTTAACTGCCCAAATTTCATTTTGATATGTGATTAATTTCATTTATATTAACATTCCTGAACCAAAAATATGTTTTCTGTTGGCTGATATGCATGTTTTAGTTTTTTTAGTTTTTGGTCTATTGCTTGGCTGAGTTTATTTTTTTTATTAAATGTACTAAATTCAATTAAATTGACAGCCAATAAAATAATAAATAAATACATTATAAATAAATGTATTTTTAAATAATTAAATAAAATGCAAATAAGAATTATTTTAACAAATAAATTAAATTAACAAATGCATATATTTATAAATAAATAAATAAAAATAAAATATAATGAATAAATAAATATAAACAAACAAACACATAAATAAATAACATATTCTAAGGGTCATTTTTTTCAGTGAGTTTTTTTTATTATTGTTGGTCTAAATCTTGGCAGATTTGTTCCCTTAATTATACTTAATTTACTAACAATTTGCTAAATTGATAGCAACGATAAAAAAAAATGTATTTGATGATCTAAAGATGAATTTATGATAAAATCTCTGTTTATTTGTTTGTTTGTTCTGTTTTTAATTTAGTCAAAACACACACTGTATTATATTTCATAAGAATCATCAGCTTAAATTCCAACAAAATAAATCAACATTTGCCAGGATCTTGCCAGCGTTTTCTATCGCTCTCAGCGTGTTGACTTTAGCTCAGAGCTTTAGCCTGAATTTCATTTGAAATGTCAACATCAGAAAACTGTCAGACTGCGATCGCACGTAATGTAGTACATGATTTCCCATCTTCAGTTAGCAGTGAACCGCTCTGATATATCAATCCAGTATAAATCAGGGTCGCCTTCATAGTGACCGAGGCTGTTATTTCAGGAAACGGCCAGAGGAAGTGGGTTTCCAGACGGTGATGTCACAGCGGATGCATAGGTGACCTTTTTACACCCGTCCCGTCCCAACTCAAAACAGCAGCTCCAGTCCAGTGTGTGTTCCTCTGTCTCTGAATAGCATCGTTATTTACAGCCACAATTAGGCTGATGAGAACTGGCCCGGATTGTAGGACACACACCGAAGCGCTCTGACCCCATCACCGTCATTACCAGTAACTCATTACACAATAGCAGTCCATTTAATGCTTTATTTTACACTCCCAAAGGAGTATTATTGTTCTCTTGCTCGTCATTTTCTCGTTCAGCTTTGAAAACATCATGCATGAACTTTGTCTCTTCTGGAATTCTCCACTGAAGGAATACAGGGAAGGTTTAGAGCTGTGAAATGAATGTGGACAGCAGCTCCGATCATTCGATTTCAGGAGAAACTGATGAGAAAACTGATGAGTTCATATTAAGACTTTTGGAAGATTGTTGAGATCTTTGCTGAAACTTAAGAGGAGAAACATCTGAGAAGCAGAAGACTAATATATCTATTGCTACAGTTGAACATTTTTAAAGCAGAGCCAAATTAATAAAACACAATTTTTACAAATGTTTTTGAAGGAAGTCTTTTCTGCTCACCGAGGGTCAAAAACAGTGTAAATCGTGAAATATTATTACAATGTAAAACAGCTGCTTTCTACGTGAATACATGTTAAACTAATTGATTTCTGTGATCAAAGCTGAATTTTCAGCATCATTACTCCAGTCTTCAGTGTCACATGATCTTCAGAAATCATTCCCTTAATTTAAGTACAAAAACACATTTCAACTTTTGTCAGTCAATAATTAAAATATGAGATAAAAATACTATTAATCAGCCCATAATGAGACGTTTAACAATAAATGTCTATAACGCGGACAATGAAAAAAATCTGTTCTCATAATTTTACCTTCTTAAAAACAGTTTTAAACAGTGTGCAGTTGTTATTTTGTAACGTTTGCGTTTCCATGACCAATCACTGAAGGAGCCAATCAGATTTCGTCTGGCTCTTGATGCCCCTGAACTTCATTTCCTACAGTTGTCTCTCTTTGTGTTTTGTAATGTTTGACAGGTCTTGACGCTCTACAGAAGCACATCTCGAGTCGCTGTGAACTCTGAACATCTTTCCCAACAGATAGTTTAAATATGTAGTGCTTTCTCAACATGACGTGCTGTTTTAGTGAAATCATCCCCTCAGAAGTGTCATTAAAGCGCTGCTGGATGCTCACTAATGAGAGGGATTCAGTTCTGCTCTCCGCAGCGTCTGCTGTTTGTTAGTTTCGGTTAATCCGCTCGTTCACTCCATTAATTGCCTTCCTCCTGTGGGACGTTCTGGAAGAAACTATTACTAAAAGAAGAAAGGATATAAATCTACACATTAGTGTCGTGTGCTGCCACCTTTAGGTCAGGATGAATGGAGTCTCCTGTAGAAATATTAGGTGTGACTGGGGAAGTTCGTCAGGAGTTTAACTCTCTACAAAGCCCATAAAGTTAGTGCAGACACAAGGAAAACATCTCGATGTCAAACAGGCTTTAATTTGAGAAGCTTTACAGCAGTAATTGACCGACCCTGTGAGTCATGGCAGCTAGAGACACATAGCATGAAGCCGAGTCTCTTAGGATTTTCTCCTGTTTATTATGAGTTAAAGGAATTAGAGGAACACCAATAAAGCAAATATTTTTTCACTCCCTTATGTTGAAATCTGGGTACTACTGTTGTGTTGGGGTCAAATTGAACCCCATTGGACTCCATGCAATTCACACAAATTCACACAAGAAACAGAACACCTCTATTGTAGCTTGTCAAAAAATATGAAATATGATAAAATATGATCCTGTTGTTAAAAAAAAAAGTTACACCCTTCATGTTAAGGGTCCAATTTTAACATAAATAATATTTAAATAAATTTATTTATAAATGTATAAATAATCAATTTATTTGTAAATAATTAAATGTGTTAAAAACAGTTACACCCTTCATGTAAATAATAATAAAATAAATAAATAAAAAGTCAATAAAAAAAGTTACACGCTTCATTTAAAAGTCAGTTTAAAAAACTATATATATATATATATATATATATATATATAAATAAATAAATAAATTTGACAGCCATAATAAATACATAATATATACAAAAACATGTGCAAATAAATTTACAACTCACTCTCTCTCTCTCTATATATATATATATATATATATATATATATATATATATATATATATACATACACCCTTTATGTTTAGGGTCAATTTGACCCACACATTTTTGTTTAAAAGTAGCGGCGCAGACATAAAATAAAGACATTTCCTTCAGGTGTTTTTTTTTTTTTTTGTGACTGCTTTGCACACTGCAAGTGACTGCAACTAAATAGAAATAGTATCTAACATTAATTGTACTCGGTGTAGATAGTATTTATTGCTATTTGCATGTGGTGTAAATAGCCACTGCCTTTTTCTTATGTCTGTTTTCAAAACCTTGTGAAGATAAAATGGGTTTCTCATGCTTCTATTCAGTGCTGAAACAGACTAGTAATTGAGATCCAAAAAACGAACAAACAAAACCATAATTTCAGTTTTTGACTGTGATACTCAAATAGCAGAAGAAACGGTGAATTCTACCTGGATGATTAAGAGTTTTCATACATTTCATACAGTTTCATTCTTTGACGAGCTACAATAAAGGTTTTCTGTTGTTTATTTACCTGGCTTTTTGCTGTTTTTCAAAGTGTTGATTTGAGGTGATTTGTATAGAAACCAGTGGAGGTCGATTTGAACACCATTGATGTAACCAAAGTTTGTACAGGCTTTCCCAAACACATCTGTGTGTTTAAAGTTCGCATGCACATTCATGACCAAAAATTAGAAAAAGTCACTAAATTTCAAGAAGAAATAAATAGTTTAAATTAGACATCCAAATGTGGGTCAGATTGACCCAAACACTATATGCATGACACAAGCATTATATATTTGTTTGCTTTATGTACAATAGACTGATGGCACTTTTAAGGCCTTAAATTCTTATGAAAGATGGCATGCAAACTCTTTTCCTTCAAGCTCTGGAAACAAGTGGGATGAACGGAAAAGTTTAATGGCGCTGAACAGAAGTGTTTCTGAACGTAGCGTTTGACTGGAGTCACACACCATTAGAGCCGGGCAGAAGCCATTCATCAGCAGTAATGACCGTCACACTTGAGCCTTAAATATTTCACATTAACCACATTTAATCAATCCAGAAGCCCAGAGAACTGTGATTTTATAACCAGATGAGTGATTTGAAATGCATATTAAGGGTATTTTGTTCTTGAAAAGCTCCTGAAACATTCAGTTGTTGCTCGTGGCTTTACAAACAACCAAACAGGAGAGAAGAAGCATCTGATCTTCCAAGAAAGATGGATTATGAAAGGACAGAATGTCTTGTGACATTTTTCCTGCACGGTTCTGACGGCCTGCAGATGTCTTGTGTTTGACTCCGTCCTCCTTCAGATTCCTGTCACTCCCTTCAGACACGGGAAACACAGGGACACAATTTCAGGAAGTTTGTTTTGGCCTCAGAGGAAAGTCAGGAGTCACAATTTGATACCGCGTCATGTATTTTTAGTGCACTTGGTCTGAGACAGTCGGTCAAAGTTGAACGCATTCAGCTTTGTATAGAAGTCCAGTTCCACCATGAAATTTAAAGTGCTCCTATTATAGGTTATGAAAGGTTCATATTTTGGTTTTGGGAGTCCCCAACAACATGCATGCAAGGTCAAAAAACTTTTGTTGTCTTATAATATGCATTTATTTTTACCATACTTGCTCAACGACTCCCAAACGACTCCCTCAATGATTAATTTTTCCAAACCCCTCCTCTGTGTGACGCTAATCAGCGGTGATTGGTCAATTGGTATCATTTTCATCTCATCTCGCCTGTAATGCCTGATAAAGCAGCGTTTGTGAGCGCAGTGCTGCTTTGTGTTACTTTGTGTTCAGCGTTACAAAAAAGCTGCACCTAGTGGCAAAGAATGAATTTGCATTTTCATTCAGACCAAGGCGAAAACACCAACAAGTGGGCGGCAATATGCTAATGTTTCATGTTGACTTCAACATGAAACGGCTTGGGATTCGTTTTAAAAACGACTCGTTTTTATGACTCGGAGTCGACTCTTTCTTTTGAGAGACAATAACTTTATGCACAGTGCACTTTCAGATTTAAAACTTTGCAGGATGTTTTCATTCACTTAGAGTTGTTACACACTGTATGAAAGCTCATTTACAAAAATCCATAATAGGGGAACTTTAAAAAAAAATGTAATTGAAACTTTTTTTTCTCACAATTCAGATTTTTTTTTTCACAGTTTTGAGAAAAAAAGTCAGAATTGTTATTAAAAAAAAAGTTAGAATTGTGAGAAGTCACATAATCGTCATATATAAGACAAAGTTGCAGTTACCTTTTTAAAAAAAAAAATCTGTGGTGGAAACAAAAAGCAGAACTGTGAGATATAAACTCATGGTGCGTTCACACCAGACACGAATGAAGAGTTAAGCACGAGTGATTTACATGTTAAGTCAATGCAAAGACTCGATAGACATCCTCCGGTGTGATTCGCGCGAATGAGACGGTGCGAATTGAGCGTTTCGGGCGAGTTGAAAAATCTGAACATTGGCGAATATTCGCGCCGCGTTAACCAATCAGGAGCTTGCTCTAGTAGTGACGTGATTACGACGTAGCGAGTGGAGGCAGAAATCCGAAACAACAATGGATGACAAAATCATTGTCGCTGTATGTGGATACCCGGAGCTATACGATACATCTTCGTACTTTTATAGAAACAGGAATAAAAAGGATCTTGCTTGGAAGAAAGTGAGTGAGGAGGTCGGACAATCTGGTAAGTTGTAAAAAATGCTCTTTACTCAATTTGAAGCCCCTCCCATGACGCGAATTTGCATCTGTTGTGAAATGTTCAAGCGTCCAATTATGCGAATAGCACGATTTATTCGCGCAAGTCGCGTCTGGTGTGAACGCCCCATCAGAGTTTTAAGGGGAAAAAAAAGAGTCAGAATTGCAAGATTAAAACTCACTATTCTTATTTTTAAAAAGCCTAAATTGTGAGATATATACTTAGAATTGCAAGGAAAACCATGGCAATTAGCTTGTTTATTTATTTATTTTATTTTATTTTTTGTGGTAAAAACAAGCTTCCATATAGGTTTATGTTTCTATATGTTTGGAAAAAAAGGATCAAATATCTCTCTCCTTCTTAACAGTGTTTTTTTATCTGTTGTACAAATACTACTAATGAATTCATTAAAATATATTTTAAAAAGTTTGGGGTTGGTAAGTTTTTTTTGAAAGAAGTCTCTTCTGCTCATCAAGGCTGCATTTATCTGATTAAAAATACTGTGATACATTTTATTTTTCAGGATTCACAGATGAATAGAAAGTTCAAAAGAGCAGCATTTATTTGAAATAGAAATCTCTCTTCTCTTTCTGTCTGTCTTCAGGGATCTCAGCAGTAATCTCATTAGCAGAATTGCCCCCGGTGCGTTTCATGGCCTGATGGCTCTGAGGAGACTGTAAGTATGATTATGACCTTGGAAATGTGCATGAAAACCCAATCAGCATGTTTTCTAGATGCTGCAATGCCTCAAGAAATGTTTCTACAGCTAAATAAAAAATTCTGAACATTTTAAAAATGAAAATGTTCAGACTACAGAGCGGGAACGCAAATAAGAACCTTTTGAAAGCAGCTGCCTATCAGCGGGTATCGAATTGAGTCGAAATAGTCTTGACTATTGGAGCCGCAGTTCGTCTGTGCATATCGACCCGCACCGCAAATTACAGCGTAAATAATATTTGTATCTAATTTTGGTGCATCAGAGAGCCGCTGTCAATCAATATGCGGGGTATTGAAATGGCTTTTGAATGAGCACTCGCTGTTCACTTCCACTTTGGATTTGACGATCACGCACACTCTCTGTAAAGGAGCACATCTTACAAGATCAGATATTTGTCAATGAGCTCAGGATCCGTTGAGCAGCAAATAAAAGTCTGCGGTTTTTCCATGGAATTTGGCTACTTTTAAACTGTTGCCGTGGGTTAAAGTTCTGAAATAATGCATAAACTACATTTGATTGAAATGCTTGTATTGAAATATTTAGCACGATCGAATTGCACTAGATGTTTAATTTTGTGAAGGAGGCCAGTAGGAAATCTTTGAGCTGTGTTTATGATCAATGTGCATAACAGTGACTGTAAAATATATATTTTAGGTATGGGAATGACATTTTGAGTTATTAAATTTGGGATAGGGTCATTGCTCTGCTCTGGGCTGTTTTTGACTGGCCAGTTTTGTCATGCAGATCTGGCAACCCTGGCTGTATCGAGCAGAGCAGATGCTTTAGAAATTTGTCCAACTGAACTTAAATGTAAAACGACACCGTACCGTAAACCAACTCTTTACGGTAATTTAGGACTTTTTAACTCATTTAAGACTGTTTACGAGGTCACTCGCTAACCCTAACATTTTGACATAATTTTTTTTTGCAGTAGGCCTAAATTTAACAGCAGAACCAGAAATGTAGCTGTCACCGGATCCAGAAGCACCACAGAATAGCGAATTGAAGAAAGTGTTTTTAATCATTCAGTGTTTTTAAACTTCTACATTGGATCCCCAGTCTTGAATATTAGCTCACATCTCTATGCAGCGCCTTTGAGAATGAGAGCTGCAGCCGATCTGAGGTTGATTCTGCAGTGAAGAGGCTTTCAGCATCTCGACGTACAGACACAGGAGCCATGCAGACGTTTAATGTGACACTGATTGCTGGATTTGAGCGGTTGATTGTGGATGTGCATGTGCCAGCCTGTTGGACGCGTATAATTTAAGCGGCAGGTCTCAGCGCTAATTTAAGAGTTCCCAACCCATGATTACAGCACTGAACCGAACCGAACCGCTCCCACTGCACCGCAGAAGTGCATGTTTCTCATTACAGCACACGCACACATGCACACACACACAGACGCGCACACTCACTCACTCACTCATAGACGTAATGGTTTTTATACTGGACAAACTGTATTTGATATTGCCCTACACCAAACCCTACCCCTTACAAACTTTGTGCTATTTCAGATTTTCAATACACTCCATTCTGTGTGATTTATAAGCGTTGTGAAAAGTGGGGACATGGGGTAATGTCCTGAAAAGTCACCTTCTCCTTGTAATACCTGTCATACCCTGTCATTATACAAATTTATGCCCTCGTTTGTCACAAAAACGCACACACACACACACACACACACACACAAACAATGCCAGGGACGTTGCGCTTCACGCCGGTTCTTGAGTGGATGGTTTGTTTGGAGGTTCAGTGCTGTGGTTGGCAAACGGTCTTTTATAGGCTGGTTGCGGCTTTAGTCTGAATGAGGAGTAATTGGAGAGTTACTAAGATTAAAGCACTTAACCCTTATTTTCCTCAAGGGTCTCGTTACCACGATGAATGGCTCTGAACAGTGAAATGCGCCTGGTAAAAAGTAACCGGTTCATTTATGGATGCCAGTCCAGTAGAAATGGACTGGCCAAATTCAAAATATTAACAAAATCTATAATAATACATTTTTAAGTTTTAGTAATTTTATGCGCTTTTTAAAATATATTTTATTTATTTTAAATAGCTTTAATTTGTTTAAATTTCAGTTTTAGTTTTAGCCATTTTAGTTCTTCAACATATACTTATTGAGCTGCCAAGGCAACTCATTTGGTGTTTAATGTCAGATCATTTATCTCAGCTGACAGACTATGTGTGTGTGTGTGTGTGTGTGTGTGTGTGTGTGTGTGTGTGTGTGTGTGTGTGTGTGTGTGTGTGTGTGCGTGTGTGTGTTTCCTCAGGGATCTTTCCAACAACAGGATTGGCTGTTTCTCTGCTGATATGTTTCTTGACCTTGGCCGTCTCTCCAAACTGTGAGTCTCTGTGTTTATATATCTTTATTGAGCACAGGGAACTGTTTATCACTAATAACTCATGTTCTAGCTGTGTTTTAATGCTTTGAGTTTTGAATTGTGGGATAGGTTTGTGTGTAACGTCTGTGTGTCTTTCAGGAATTTGTCTGGGAATATATTTTCCACGCTGCCGGAGGGTTTGTTCACGCATGTCCCGTCTCTCAGAGCGCTGTAAGATCTATGCACTGTTTTCTACCTTTAAATGGGTCATAATTTGAGGAACGCTGTACTGTGAAAAACGTCTTGGGTTACGTATGTAACCCCAGTTCCTCGAGGGAACGAGACGCTGCGTCCAAGAACGCTAGGGGAACGCCTCCA
Organism: Onychostoma macrolepis; assembly: GCF_012432095.1. NCBI lineage: Eukaryota > Metazoa > Chordata > Actinopteri > Cypriniformes > Cyprinidae > Onychostoma > Onychostoma macrolepis. The sequence continues at coordinate 31,007,094 of NC_081167.1, read as the reverse complement.
GCGTGACCACGCTCTGAAACAAATGTAATCTGTCCAAAGGATGGGCGAGACGTCACGGGCGGGTGACGTAACGGCCAGGAGGCATAAAAGCACGTGCGGTGGAACCGGCATCAGCTTCAGGAATGAAGCAACCGCTCGTAGGGATGCCGGAGTATGGCCTTGAGACGCAGCGTCTCGTTCCCTCGAGGAACTGGGGTTACATCGTAACCCAAGACGTTCCTCTTCAGGAACTCGAGCTGCGTCCAAGAACGCTAGGGGAACGAGATCCCCACGCCGCCAGACTGACAAATCCCTGCCTAGTGTGGATGGAGCACAGCTAGGGCGAGAGAAAAAAGGCCACAGGTGGCTAGGTGAGCGGGGCCTGCGTCCCGAGGCCAACTTCTGAAGAGTGAGTCTTGATCCCCAAGAGGGAGAGCAGAGGACTCGAGGCTATGGAATAGCATCCTGATCCACCACATAGCAAACGCTCTGGCCGGAGGCCTCAGCCTCTGGAGGAAACATGTACTAGGGGTGTCTACCCACTGAAGGTCACCGAGAAGGGCGCGGTAGGCCGGTATAGCCGCCACGTAAACCCTCAGGGTGGAGTGGGTTAACCCTGCGGAGGAACAGGCCCGCACGAACTCCAGAACTGTACCAAACGGGCAGTTGGCTGGGTCGAGCTGGCAACCTCTGCACCATGAAGTGACACTTCACTTCAGGGTGTACAAGTCCCTTGTGTTGTGGAGAAAGCATGTAACTAGGGGTGCCTACCCACTGAAAGGCCACCGAGAAGGCGCGGTAGGCCAGTATAGCCGCCACGTAAACCCTCAGGGTGGAGTGGGTTAACCCTCGGAGGAACAGGCCCGCACGAACTCCAGAACTGTACCAGTCGGGCAGTTGACTGGGTCGAGCTGGCGGTCTCTGCACCAAGAAGTGAAAAGTTCCACTTCAAGGCGTATAGTTTCCTCGCTGAGGGAGCTCTGGATTGGAGGAAGGTCTCAACAACCTCGGTTGGGAGACCGGAAGCTATGGGCTGTGCCCCCTCAGGGGCCACACCCACAACTTCCAAAGCTCCGGGCGGGGGTGACAGACCCCCGCTTGTGAGAGGAGATCCCTCCTGACGGGAATCTCCCATGGAGTGCCGTCGAGGAGAGAAATCAGGTCCGAGAACCATACTCGGCCCGGCCAGAATGGTGCTACCAGAAGTAGACTGACCTCGTGCCAGCGCACTCTCGCCAGAACTCCCGGGAGCAGAGCGATCGGGGAAAAATGTACAGACGAAGCCTCGGCCACGTCTGTACCATGGCATCCAGCCCCAGTGGAGCTGGATGAATTTAGAGAGTACCAGAGGGGACATGCGCTGTATACTTACCTGAGTAGCGAAGAGGTCCACCTGAGCCTGGCCAAACACTCTCCAAATGTGCTTCACCCCTCAGGGTGAAGCATCCATTCGGCCTCAGCCCCTGCCTCGACGGGATGTCTGCTCCCACACTGAGATGCCCAGGCATGTGAACTGCTCTCAGCGAGAGGAGTTTGTCCTGGGACCACCCAAGGATCTGGTACGCCAGCCTGTGCAGGGGGCGTGAACGCAGACCTCCTCGGTGGTTGATGTAAGAGACCACCGCAGTGTTTTCGGTGCTATCGCACCAACACGGCGATCTCTAGGTCTGGGAGAAAGTGTTTCTGTGAAACACCGCCAGCATCTCCAGGCAGTTGAAGTGCCACATGAGACGGCGAGTACTCCACAGACTGCGGGCAGGGTGAGGGACACGTCCGTCGCTAGCGTACGCAGCAACACGGAGCTCCCAACACCAGGCCCTGAGACAAGAACCAGGATGTCTCCACATGTCTAAGGCACGTTGGCACCACCACGTGACCTTGATCATGTGAAGCGGTTTTCCCTTGGGAGAACCCTTGGTCTTGAGCCACCACTGTTGAGTGACTGGCCTTCTTTCACTCTCCTGACTGCTGTGAGGATTGACTCGATCCGAGCAGGGGACACACGTGCCTGCATCGTGGTCGAATCCCACACCACACCAAGATAAGTGGTTCTCTGTAATGGAGAAAGCACACTCTTCTTGGTGTTCAGTCTTAACCCCAACACTTTCATGTGAGCACGAACAACATCTCAATGTTGAGCCGCCATCTGCTCTGATAGAGCAAGAATCAACCAAAGTGGATATGCGGATGCCTTGTAGCCGCAACGGAGCTAACGGCATCCACACACTTTGTAAAAGTGCGTGGTGAGTGTTAGGCGAAGGGAAGAACCCGATATTGGTGAGCTTCGCCCTCGAAAGCAAACCTCAGGAACTCCCTGTGAGTGGGAAGGATGGAGATATGGAAGTATGCGTCTTTTAGATCGATCGCGACAAACCCGTCCTCGGACCTGATCTGAGACACGACCTGTTTGAGCATCTTGAACTTCAGTCTGCTGACTGAGTGGTTCAACTGATGCAGATCTAAAATGGGACGCCAACCCTTCATCCTTCTTGGGAACTATGAAGTACCGGCTGTAGAACCCGGAATCTCTTTCGTAAGGAGGGACCACCTCGATGGCCTCCTCTCTCAAGAGAGTACTCTACTTCTCGTTCCATTACCAGAACCTGCTCGGGGCCCACCAGAGTGGGATTCAACCCGTTGAAACGAGGCGGAGGAGAACCAAACTGGATTCCGTAGCCTCTTTCTACAGTATGCAGGTCCCATGGAGACACATTTGGCAGTAGTTTTCACGCTGCCAAATAGTCTACTAAGGGAACCAGTTTCTCAAGACTGGCCTCTGGTATAACCAGGGCGGCTAGCTCGGTGTCCTGGAACGGCACGCCGGCAGGAGACGGCCAAACTAGCTGCTCTAGAAACCCCTGAAGGGGGTGGCGAGCATCTCAGCTCCGCTACGTTTCCGGGCGGAAGAAACTGAGATGTGTGCTCGCTGGAGATCGCTGCGCCCTGGAACACCGACGTGGCAGGGTTGGCAGACCGATCTCCTGAGGGCACTGAGGAGAGACGGGCACCGTGTATGCCGCTCTTCCCAGAGGGCCGGCCCTCAGAAGTCCTGGGCCATAGGCAGCAGGATGTTTTTAGCCAAAGACTATCCAGCGAGAGTGACGGTCCGCAGATCCACCTTCTGCTAGAAGGCCTCGGCCCGTGAGCGCCACTCTGACTCCAACATACTGGGGAGTACGAGAAGTGACGCTCCCTATAGGAGGAGCTGGAACACGGTTGGGGCTGCTCCGCCCAGCAGCCCCTGCTGACCACATCAACCTCCTCAGAGGAAGAGAAGTAAAACATAGTGCTCTTACCGAGAAAATCCCAAGTTTCTTAGGCTCCTTACACATACACATCTAACTTCTCCTAGTTAGATGAAATAGATCATTTAATTCCTCAAAATTAAATGGAGAAAAACAACCAGACAAGTAAACACGGTCTGATATGAAAGGATTCATGAAACGAACGAGAATGACATAATGCACGCGTCGCCTCGGCAACGCGCGCTGCAACAGTGAGCTCTCACTCAAAGGGGGAAGAACCGCACCGCTGGCTTCCAGCCCCAGCGAGCGCTAGATCTGGGGATTGCAGGTGGAGAGAGGCGAACCCGTCTCCAACCCGTCCGCCAGATCTATGTGCGATCCCCGCGATCTCATTCGCCGCCGTGCCTCAGCAGCGGCGGACCGGTTTCTTTTTAACCGCGAGATCATACGGCGGGGAGAAGCACGATCAGCCCCTTTTTTTCGAGCTGACAGCGCGAACTCCGTTCCTAAGCAGGGACACTGCTATAATGACAACCTCGTTCATAATAAGCTTGTGCAAACACTGCGATTTTACAAAGCTCATCGACACCCTTCACCACGTCTACCTCCTCGGAGAAAGACAGGCGGAGCGTCGCGCCTCTCTCTGGGGAAGTACCGCGGGCTTCCGAACCCAGAGAGCGGGCGCTGGATCTGATGGGAAGGAAGAAGAAAGGGGCTCGCCCGTCTTCATTCCCTCCACCTGATCCATCTGCGATCCCCGCGAAGCGCAGCCGCTGCTCCGCCTCGGCGGCGGGCCGGCAAAGCAAGGAACGCATGTGAAAGCTCCCTCCTCAAAGAGAGCCCTCTGAGAGTAAGCATACGCAGCGACAAACGCTCACAAGCGGGCAGTCAGCTCCCTCGAGAGCTGACTCTGCGTGCTCTGCTCTCAAGCAGACCACACACGGACTGTTAGTGAAAACACAGCCTGTAATGCGATCTGCTCTTGCCCAAGTGCTAGTTTCTCTGCACTTTAGACATTGTGGAGCTTATTTCAAGTGACAAACAACACTAAATAAGACTCACAACACAGATCGACAGACACACAGAGTAGCGGTAGCTGAATGACAAAAGCTGACGCCGGTTCCACCGCCGCGTGCTTTTATGCCTCCTGGCCGTTCGTCACCCGCCCGTGACGTCTCGCCCATCCTTTGGACAGATTACATTTGTATCAGAGCGTGGTCACGCTGGAGGCGTTCCCCTAGCGTTCTTGGACGCAGCTCGAGTTCCTGAAGAGGAACTACTGTACATATCAGAGCTCAAAACTTACTTTCCAGTCCAAAACGAGCATTTATTGAAGCTAAACTGCAAAAATGATCTATGCAACTTTGACGTCACACAAATGAATTGGTTCACACAAGCACACATACACACATATAAGGTAGCATAAGTGTTTAAAACATACGAGCATGTGACTCAACCGGACAGAGCTTATATGGGCCATTCTACACAACTGATCCAAAGTCGGTAACGTCTTGAAAAAAATGTATTTTTCCAAAACATTTGTATGCATGCAAATTGTATAATATCCAGCATTTTTTAGAGTGTTGAGTGATTGTTCAGATGTTGTTGGATGATATGAGTGAATGTGGTGTTGTGTGTTCTCAGGCACGTGGGCACAGACTATCTGTTCTGTGATTGTCAGCTGCGCTGGTTGTTGTCGTGGATCAGATCTCAGGCGGTGCGTGTGGGAAATGAATCCGTCTGCGTGTATCCGACTCGTCTTCATAGACTGGAGCTGCGCAGCCTTCAGGAGCAGCAGCTCACCTGCGGTAAGACTTCACTGATGTTCACCAGCCCTCATGGCTGTTTTATTATCTCCAGGGATCAAAAAAAGGAGAGAATTCAGTAAGAATGAATGATTTCCACTGATGATGCTGTGTTTGCATGTGTTGTGTATCCAATTCACTCAAATTCATAAAAGGAAATCAGGATATGCACAAACACAATTCATAATAAGCCTCATTTGCATAGCAGGAGTTTGCATTGAAAAATGGACAAAAATGTAACTGTAAAATCTTTTTCCCAGTTAAAGTGCTATAAATGCTGCATGCATCTCTGAAGTGAAAATAAATGTTAATAAAACAGCCTTGTTTATAAAGAATGCATTAAAAAAATGGTTAAAAGTTGTTTATTTGAATTTTACTGTTGCAGTATTGTTACGGTTTAGAATAAAATACTATCGCACAAACACCCCCCCCCCCCCCCATTTTTCTGTAAAAATGTATTTAAAAGAACAAGTTATGCACACTGATGACATTATATTGGCATGTTGTGTGCATTATTTTAGCGTGCAATGCACTAAAATATTTTTTTTTAATTATTATTTTGCTGTTGCAACCCTTTATTTTTTTCCCACATTTTGCATTATTACAATTAAAAATTATATATTATTGCACAAACATGCATGCATTTTGAGTGAGAATATATTCAGTAATAATGAATTATACCCACTGATGAATTTGTATTTGCATGTGTTGTGTGCATTTTTTTTTTTTTTTTTTTTGCATGCAATTCACTCAAATTTAGTAAAGGAATTCAGAAAATCAGGTGATGCACAAACACATCAGCATTTAACACTTAAACGGTTAAAGTGTTGCAAATACTACATGCATCTCCTGAAAGTGAAAATAAGTGTTAATAGAACGGCCTTGTTTACATAGAATGCAAATTTATTTATAAATTAAATAAAATAATACAAAATATATTATTTTACTTTTGAAACCTTAATTTTTAATTAAAAAAAACATTATTATTGCACAAACACGCCCACATTTTTTTGTCAGTCCCGTTCAATTCATAATAAGCCTCATTTGCATAGCTGCATTTGCATTGACGAATATTAAAAAAAAAATGTTTTGGGGTCTTTTTGGATGAGCCTTGTGCACAGTCATTGTAAAATCACACACATATGTTTTATCATATTGCTGTAGCTGCAGTTCTGTGCTTTACATTCAGTGTGCCGGCTCTTCTTAAGTAACAGTTCTGTATCTCACGGCCTCTGGTGGCTTATTGCTTAATTTAATGTCAGCAGAAGAAGTCATAATGCTGTTAAGTGCACGTGTGGTTTGTGTGTGTTATATGGAGGTGAATTGGCAGAGTGATTTGTGGCACAGCTGGATCGTCTTTTATAGCATTACAGTGGTTATTTTCACAGCTTTAACTTCAGTAGCTCACTTAAACTCACTCCTCCAGTGGATACACCATCCTGAGGCTCTGCTCAATGACGTTTGGGAGTCATTTCTGCATGTCTGTGAGTTTGGATGAAAAAAAGTTTTTTTTTGCATTTTATTAGTTCTATTAAGTCTACATCAATCTGTTCTCGTGTAATACTGTCACTCTTATTGTTTCTGTGCCACATAAATAATGCTTTCATCGCAACAATCATGTATATTATCTAGTAGTTCTAGTTATTTTTGTGGTTAAAAATATTTTGCACTTAAATAGATTCAGTCAGCTACTTTACATTAGTTAACTACTTTTCAACAAATGTTTCCAAACGCTTTAGTTTAAATACATTTAAATTATGTGTAGATCATAGGCTGTTAAGATACAGATTCTACAGTCCATTGTTATTTTAGCATTATTTATACACTATTATATAAATTTTTAAATATTTTGAATCTCAGTAAATCTGTCAAGAACATATCCTCGTCTTATTTGATTATATTAAAGAAACTATATATAAAGAAAAGAAAATGAAATAAAATTAAGCCTATTTAGGAATATTTCAAATTATTATTATTATTTTACTTTTTTCAGTTTACATTTGAGTTTTTAGCCATTTTATGTTCAACTTTAAATTATTTTTTATTTATCTTTATTTAATTTATTTTATTTCAGTTTTATTAATATTAGCATTTCAGCTTAATCTTATAAATTTTTGTTAGTTGAAAAGTTATTCTAATATTTATTTTATTTCAAGCTTTATTTAAATTTAATGAAAATTATAATTTTTTCATAGTTTTAGTTTTCAGTAACAATGCACTAGTTTTTAAACATTTGTATTAGTTTTGTTTTTACATTTAAATATATCAATAATGTTTTTAATTAAATTTTTGGTTATTTGAATGCTTTCATATATATATATATATATATATATATATATATATATATATATATATATATATATATATATATATATATTACAGTATCTCATAGAAGTGAGTACACCCTCACATTTTGTGAATATTTTATTATATCTTTTCATGTGACAACACTGAAGAAATGACACTTTGCTACAATGTAAAATAGTGAGTGTACAGCTTGTATAACAGTGTAAATTTGCTGTCCCCTCAAAATAACTCAACACACAGCCATTAATGTCTAAACCACTGGCCACAAAAGTGAGTACACCCCTAAGTGAAAATGTCCAAATCGGGCCCAATAAGCCATTTTCTCTCCCCGGTGTCATGTGACTCGTTAGTGTTATAAGGTCTCAGGTGTGAATGGGGAGCAGGTGTGTTAAATTTGGTGTTATCGCTCTCACAAGGATCTGAAAAAAAGAATTGTTGCTCTACATAAAGATGGCGTAGGCTATAAGAAGATTGCCAAGACTCTGAAACTGAGCTGCAGCACGGTGGCCAAGACCATACACCGGTTTAACAGGACAGATTCCACTCAGAATAGGCCTCACCATGGTCGACCGAAGAAGTTGAGTGCATGTGCTCAGCATCAATAAATAGACGAAAATAGACGTATGAGTGCTGCCAGCATTGCTGCAGAGGTTGAAGGGGTGGGGGGGTCAGCCTGTCAGTGCTCAGACCATACGCCGCACACTGCATCAAATTGTTCTGCATGGCTTCCATCCCAGAAGGAAGCCTCTTCTAAAGATGATGCACAAGAAAGCCTGCAAACAGTTTGCTGAAGACAAGCGGACTAAGGACATGGATTACTGGAACCATGTTCTGTGGTCGAATGAGACCAAGATAAACTTATTTGGTTCAGATGGTGTCAAGCGCGTGTGGCGGCAACCAGGTGAGGAGTACAAAGACAAGTGTGTCTTGCCTACAGTCAAGCATGGTGGTGGGAGTGTCATGGTCTGGGGCTGCATGAGTGCTGCCGGCATTGGGGAGCTACAGTTCATTGAGGGAACCATGAATGCCAACATGTACTGTGACATACTGAAGCAGAGCATGATCTCCTCCCTTCGGAGACTGGGCCGCAGGGCAGTATTCCAACATGATAACGACCCCAAACACACCTCCAAGACGACCACTGCCTTGCTAAAGAAGCTGAGGGTAAAGGTGATGGACTGGCCAAGCATGTCTCCAGACCTAAACCATATATATATATATATATATATATATATATATAAAATAAAAAAATCACATACAGACCATATCTATCATAATCGTGTGTTTATTATCTTATGTAGTCTATAGTGGCTGTTGTCATGTTTATTTCTGCTGTGTAAAAGCCTTAATGTGTGCTCTGGATGAAACTCACGTTGTTTGATGTTACAACCGCATCTCCGTTCTTAAGTTGCCAGATATACATTTCAAGTATAATACACATTAGTAAAAGGATCTATTTAAATTTTTATTTGTCTATATACACTTTGGGCGGCCGCAGTAAATTATAAAAGTAGCCCAAAAAACCGCAACCCACGGCTCTGTAATTTTTCCCGCGACTGTATTTTCAAAATAGCCCACTTGTGCCGTTACCCTGGCAACACCGGTTCGCTGTACCCTCATCACACAATGATAGATGACCTTCCGCGCTGCGATGACTGGAAGAAGTTGGAGTCAAACCTTATCAAGAGATTAATTTGCGTTAAAAAAATATTAACGCGTAAAATTTTTTGGATTAATCGCATGCGTTAACGTTGACACCCCTAATATATATATTAGGGGTGTCAACGTTAACGCGATAACGCATGCGATACATGCATACATACATACATACATGCATGCATACACGCATACACACACACACACGCACACTCGGATGTGATATATACACACACACACACACACACATATTTGATAACTTTATTTCAATAATATTGTTTGCAATCTGTCATGCCCACTGGAGTCTGGTCAGTAGGTCACGCAAGCGCTGATAGCTCTGAGGTGAACTAACCCTGAAGCTACTCCAGAGCAGGTTAAGTTTGGAGAATAAGTTGCTATGGCTACTTACATTCACCGAAAGTTACCTCCGTTTTTGGAACCAAAAGCTGAGTTTATCCGTTTACTTACCCTTAAACATACCCAGGTGTATCACATAACCTGCTTTCTGGAATACCCTCCTGCTCTCCTCCGACTCTCTGGTTCTTCTGCACACTTTTGTCTGGTGTATTTATGACCTGTGCTGGCAAAATGAGTCACAATGAGCAAATTTTCAAAAATAAGTTATATTTATTTTTAGGGCTGTAACGTCCCAGTCGATTAGTCGATTAATTGGTCGATACGGTCTGGTTCGACCAAAATTCTGATTGGTCGATTTTTTGCCGTGCTCATTTCATCAGTTTGGCCGCGCTCATTTCATCAGGTGGAAAGCACTAATTGCTAATGGGGGTGTTTTCAGAGCACCCCTGTTTCACAGGTAACAGTCTGTTTTCAGAACACCCCCATTGTTTTTTGGATTAGCCCAACCCACTGGAGAAGAGAGACAGATAAGTAGGCTTTAGAAGGTTTGATGCTGAATATTATTTATTTAATAATAAGCTAGTGGACTCAGCGGTTTGGAACACATATCAATATACATCAGTCCTATTCTAACATGTCAACAACAAAAAAATCGACAGTGTGGCAGCATTTTGTTAAAATTAATAATGGGAAAAAGGTTGAATGCAAAGTTTGCAAGCAACAGTTTGCCTTCCACAGCTCGACGACAAACATGACGTATCATCTGAAAGCGGTAAGCTAACTTGTCTGCGTTAGGTTGCCCTGTCTGTTTTTGAGTAGGCTACATGAACATATCAGAATTGGCATATTTCAATATTTTAGTGTAATAATCGTTTTATAACTGCAGGCGCACACATCCGTAATGACGGTAGAATCCCCCAGACAAACCCAGACCACGCTGGATTTTAAGCCTCCTTTATCATCCAAACGGAAAAATAATATCACGGAAGGAATTGTTAACTTTATTGCTCAGGATATGAGGCCCATTGCTGTTGTGGAGGGCCAAGGTTTTAAGAACTTGTTAAAAGTTTTGGAACCTGGATATATAGTGCCAGCACGCCACACAATCATGCATGCAGTAACCGCAAAATATGAGGGACTCAAGAGAAAGTTTCGAGTTAATACAACACAGCGAGGCACTGAGCTTGACCACAGATATGTGGACATCTCTTAGAATGGAGTCCTATATGACAGTGACTGCCCATTTCATTGATGGAGACTGGAAAGCACAAAGTCTTGTGCTTGAGACAAAACAAATAGAAGAGGCGCACACGGGAATAAACATTGCTGCGCGACTATCTGAAGTTGCTGATTGATACCTTTAGAATTCAAGAACCAAAGAGAGTTTCTGTTATATGTGACAATGCGGCTAATATGGCACTCTGTGTGGAAACACTAAAGGAATCACATAAATGGCCAGAGATGCAGGGTGTCAGGTGCGCCGGGCACACTTTGCAGCTCTGCATTAACTCTGCACTCAAACAAGATCCAATTTGTCGTGCCGTGGCTGCATCACGTCATCTGGTGGGACATTTCAAAAAGGGGCACAAAGCAAAAACTGGGCTAAAACAGAAGCAGGAACAGCAAAATGTCCCTCAGCATGAACTAATTCAGTATGTGTCTACACGTTGGAACTCAACATTTTCGATGTTGGAGCGACTGCTGGAGCAACGCTGGCCCATTACCGCAGTGCTGTCTGACCCAAACTTTACTAAGAAGAGCGACAGCAGTACACTGGACCTTACCACAGCACACTGGAATCCGATAGAGAACATTAAAAATGTGCTGAAACCGATGACAACCCTGACTGAGCTGCTGTCTGAAGAGGACAACGCGTCCCTGTCTGCAACAGTACCCATGCTGGCAAACTTGAAGAAACGTCACCTGGCCATCGCGGATGATGATAGCCCCATTGCCAAAAAAATGAAAAGCAAGCTGGTCGAAGAAATTGACAGTAGGTGGGAGTTTAAAAACCGAATGATGATGACTAACAGTGTATACATCACAGCTGCAGTAGTAGACCCTCGTTTTAAGCAGCTGTCTTTTCTGGATGATGCCAAACGAGACGAGGCCTATACAGTAGTTGCACAGCTGGCAGAACGACTGAGCGCACTCAGCACAGGCGGACCTGGAAGTGAGGAGCAACATGTGTCAAAAAGCAGAAAACGACAAAGAGAAGGAGATTGCTATGCTGTTGTGCGAAGATGAGGCGATCTGGTTTCTAGAGAATCAGGTGGGAGAAGCGCAGTGACAGAAGAAATGAAAAACTATCTTCAGGACAGAACCAAAATCGACTCCGGACCATTGGGGTGGTGGAAAAAAAACCAAGACAGATACCCGAACCTGGCCCGAGTTGCAAAGCGACTGCTCTGTATCCCTGCAACATCCACGCCTTCTGAACGCATTTTCTCCAAGGCAGGATTTATTGTCAATAAAGCAAGCTGTCTCCTTCCAAAGAACGTGGATATGCTTGTGTTTCTCGCACACAACACAAAAAAGTGTGGAATGGAGACTGATTGTACTCTCTGTGAGTGAGTAGCCATTTGTTTATTTAATTGTTTTTACATTATTTGGTTTTGGACATTAATCAAATGTTATAATTTTGCACATTTATTTAAAGTATTATTGGATTTGGGCACTTTATTTTTATTTGTTGTAGCCTAATGCGCAATTGCGCTGTGCACACTGTTTGTTTTAGTTTTGAGCCTATGCTTTATTTATTTTTTGCACTTTATTTCTTTTGGACATTAATAACATTTTATAATTTTGCACATTTATTAATTTTAAATACTTGTGGATTTGGGCATTTGATTTATTTATTTTTGTATTTGTTCTGAGTGCAGCTACCTTGTTGTTGTATTCACTTTATTTGGTTTCGTTTAAAATTTGGATGATTAACATGTTGTAGTAGCCTACTTTACTTTTATGGTTCCCTTTTATTATTGTGCAAACTGCAAATTTATTTCTAGTATTATTTATTGGATTTGGGCACTTTTTTAAATTTTTTTATTTGGAATGCGCAATTGCGCTGTGCCCACTGTTTGTGTTAGTTTTGAGCCTAAGATGCTTTATTTTTCAGTTATGCACTTTATTTGGTTTCTGCTCTTGTTTGTTTAATAAATATTCTTTTTTTATTAAAGTGGACGCGCCTTTTGTGTTTATTAAGAGTAAAAGCTTTAAGTCTATTCGTGTCTCAGCCGCAAAGCTGAGCTCTTATGTCCAGCCTCGCTCTGTGCGAGCTGCGCAGAGCGGCTGAAATGATAGTGTCTGACAGTTATACTTATAACATATGACAAAAATAATTTTCTAAATTATGTTGCACATTCCTCAAAAGTTCTTGTGATATCACTAGTTGACAACATAGTACTGTTTTCAGAAATCACAGGCTATGATATTGCGCAGGTGCACGTGATGCACCGCTGTCAGAGACGACAGACTCGTGTGTCAGACTCATTTCAGTGCAAAATAATTAGATAAAAAACGATTTAATATACTGCAAATAGCCTATTAGTTTTTTATGTTTATTTATAATTAATTTAGGCAGACAACAAGGCTACCAAGTACTGAGCACAGTGCGCATCTAATTAATGTAACGTACATTTTTTTTTTTCTCCACAACGTCATTTTTAGTCGAAAGTTTCAGGACTTCAGTCGACCAAGATTTTCTTTGGTTGATTACAGCCCTATTTATTTTTACATTCTCTATTAAAACACCTTCAAATAATGTATGATTTATTGGAATCAGACGAAAAATGACTGAGCCACCTGTTTGAAGTCGATGGAGTCAGCAAAGTCAATTTAGAGAAAAACTGATTTAAAGATTTCTGAAGGTTCCAAAGCAATATCACCAGCAGCATTACATCTTTTCCCCCACTTCTTTTCTTAACAATCATTACTAGAGTAATGATCACAATATAGCAATGTTTTTTATCTTTTGTTGTTATAAATAAGAACTGATGTAAAAAATAAACAAATATAAGAAATGTGTATTACCTACTTTTTTTCATTTTACATCTAAACATAAGCATTCAAGTAGGAAAAACAAATAGTAAAATGTAAAAATCACTTAAGTGTGTTCTTTAAAAATAAATTATGAAAACTGCAAAAGCAGTTCAATCAAGCAGCGAGTGATTCCCTCTTTTCTTTTGATTTAACATTAATGAAACAGACAGTCTATGTTAAGACATAGTGTAATACAAGGATCTAATATAATGTTACACATCTGATATTTTTCCCCAAACGTTCACTTAAGATATAACAGACTGGGGCGGACTTACCCATTAGGCAAAGGTAGGCGACTGCCTTGAGCCCCCAAAAGCCAAGGGCCCCCTAAAATTATTTTCATATACGAGATGCGCATTAAGCACGGATACGCGAACTGTTGCTGTTTACGGTGTTTATTACCACGACAACCGTCTGCGTGTCCGAGTTGAACGTGCTTCTTGTGTATCCTGCTTGTAGCAAATAATAATAATCATGCCATTAATCACAATTAAGTATTTTAATCGATTGACAGCCCCAAGTTAAAATGACTAAAATTAAATGTAGGCTTACGCTGGTAACTCCTCAGTGGACTTTCCTTGTCAATATAGGCTATATTTTTTCACAATTTTCTTATTCTCACTAATTCAAGTTTTTATATGAATAAACCTCTGAAGGGAACCAATTGTCTTCAGAAAAGTTTTGATGGCATTTTCATTTTACCTGATAAAGTATCATTTATGAGCTGAGCACTGCTTTGTTTACAGCCGTTACCGAGGAAACCGCTATATTTCTGACATTCCAAAAGCACCTCCTACTGGCAGAGAATGAATGTGCATTTTCAATAATCCTGTCTGCAGTTTTTGTTCAGACCAATGCAAAAATCCACCCACATAAACCCGTTTTAAATAATATAATAATTTATACTTCTGACTCATCCATTTTCTTTAAAAAATGGTTTAAAGGTTCAATTGTGAGGTTTATCATTTTATAATTGATTTAGTTTTTTGTTAAAACTTTTATCTCGGCGGTAAATCAATTGCTATTTCGTGGTGTACAACATGAAAGAATAAAAGTGTCTGCAAAATGAATAAATGTACATGAAAGAATGCCATTATAACATGCACATGAAAAATGTAGAAACATTGGACTCAACTATGGGGCACCATTGTGCAGCACCAAGCATCATGACAAAAAAGGAACCTCAAGGTTGATCTAGGTAAACGTGTGCAAATGTATAGGGCCTCTTTCCTATATTTGCCTGGGGCGCCCAATTCACTAAATCTGCCCCTGATAACAGATTATGTTTACGTGAATACTTAAATATATTTAGGCTGCTGTAAATCTGTGTATTTGTGTATTGGGATAGAGAGCTTTTATGCATGCGCTTCAGATGATTGTCAGCACGAGAAGCGAGTGGAGAAAAGGTGCTCCTCTCAGAAAACATACAAATAAAGATATTTTTAGATGTTTAATTACTATTTGAAACACTGGGATCACTAGATGAGGGCTTAATGAATTCATTTTTGTCAACCAACATAAAAAAAAATGTTTTTTTTGCCCGTCACACAGAATTATTCCGTGTGCATTACTACTCATTTTTCCCACACGGCTCACATTTGTTGTTCACTGCTGTGTGCTGATGAGCAGCAGATGGAGCAGAAGCCGGTTGTAATGACACACGACGGCCACCACTCGTCTGCTCAGATCAGTAGCTCATCCGGTGGGATCCCTCTCTTGTCTCTCATCATGCATCTCTCTGGAGCGCCGCTTTAATGATATATACACGGCTCCGGGGCCCACCGGTTCATTTACTCTGGCTCAGAGCCGCTTCTGGTGTGTTTGCGGTCTGGAGGAGCCGGTTTGAGCCGATCAAGGGCCTGCACCGTCCTCACGTGCTTTCATTAGGCAGAGATTGTCTGAAGAAGATATGAAAGTTGTATAGAAGTCAGAGGGGGACACGCTGCTAAAGAGCTGTGAATACTGCATGCAACTGCAGTAATAATGGAACAATAATAATATATGTGACCCTGGACCACAAAGCCAGTCTTAAGTCGCTGGGGTATATTTGTAGCAATAGCCAAAAATACATTGCATGGGTCAAAATCATTAGGATATTAAGTAAAGATCATGTTCAATGAAGATATTTAGTAAATGTATTACCGTAAATATATCAAAACTTAATTTTTGATAAGTAATATGCATTGCTAAGAAATTAATTTGGACAACTTTAAAGGCGATATTCTCAATATTTCGATTTTTTAAAATCTATGCATTTGTGATCGGAGAAACGACAAACAACAAGCGCTACTCTACACAGCTCAGAACTCATGTTTGAATAGTCAGTAGCAGGAACATACTTACAGGCTGTGAGTCAGAAGCGCCAGACTGCCCTTGCAAAGTTGAAATTGCCCCACTTTATAGAAACAGTCTTTGAGCAGCTGGCAGCTACTCCCAGGTTCAGGTAATAGCCCTCCGTAAAATGCGTTGCACACACTCTAATATTTGGGTTGAACTGTTCTGGAACAGTGTTGTAAATACAACTTAACGACTGATTTCTAGTTGTGTCCTCTTTTGGAAGCCCAAACAAAGTACTTTTGCTTTCACAATGAAACACAGCGTCTCCAGGACATGGCGCCGGCGGCAGCAACAATACTACAGCGAGAATAAAATCATGCCCTCTTTCTTTGCGTGTTATGCAAATCTTCCCACACAGTGACGTAGACATGTGGGAGCGTGTTTAAATGAGGCCTTGGACAAGTCTTAACTTTTATAAAGAATATCTCTTTGGGTTTGAGACTTTAGTCTTTGCAACTTTAGGGATTTTATCTATGCATGAACAGCTTGTAACACTTCAAAGAGAAAGGAAAACTTGAAATTGCATCATATGACCCCTTTAATATTATTTATATTCTATTTAAAAAAAACAATTAAAAACAAAAAACGTACATACAAAACATTCTTTACTGTCTTTATGAATCTTTTTTTTTTTCACTTAAGTTTTAAAAAAGTACTTTTTAAAATACCTTTTGAGGATATTTCTGTATGAGGTTTTGTCAGATTTCAGTAACTTCTTGAAATGATAACTTGTAAGTAAACCCACACATTAAATTTAATTTGGGTCTCATTTCATTCACTTTGCTTGACATAAAAGTCAAAGAATGAGCCAGACTATGTCATACAAGATATCTGGAGAAAAACACCATCTAATAGTTGTTTGAGCTGCGTCCATCTGACTGTCTAACTGTGTTAAAGGGCTCGCCGGTGACTCAGGCTTTAGTCATGAGTTTAACAGGAGGCAGCGGCGTGTGAATGTGAGCTCGTTATAAAGTTAGTTGTGTAGCGGGTCGGTCGTTACAGCAGGAATGTTTAATCTGATCGGAGAGCGCTGGCCATCCGTCTGAGGAGATGCTGTAAGATCCAGTGTCCAAAAAAACCTGCGGGACACAAAACGCCTGAGGCACAAAGACCAAACCCAACCACAAACTTTACAAATATATATCTGGCACATAACTAAAATGCACTTGGTCCCTGTGTGAAGCTTTGGAGTTATTTATATGGTCATCTCATACCAGTTTGTTTGTTTGTTTGTTTACTTGTTTGTTTTTCTTTTCCTTTATTTTTGTGTTGTTGTATAACTGTTCAACAAAGCATGTTAATTGCTTAGAATTTGGTTGGCAAATAAAGCATAAAAATGTCACAACATATCCATGGATTTTTTTTTTTGAAAATCAAAATCATTTTAGTTTAAATGTACTGAATGAATGTGTATGCAAAGTTTATCTATGGTCCTGTCCTGTAAATTTTTTTTAAAAACTTCTTCAGAGTATGGTGAATGAATTGATTCATTCTCATACTCACTTTATTTATTTATTTATTTATTTATTTATTTATTTACATTGCAAATGCATACACTTTTTAATCACTAGCTGTTTCAGATTCAGAGTACAAAAATTAATTGAAAAAATAATTTTTTTAACATTTTATTTATAAATAATTTGTATTATTCATAATATTTATTTACCTTTTTAAATTCCAAAATGTATCAAAAATTACAAATACTGCATATGTAGTCTCTTAATTTATACTGTATGTTAATATGAGCTAATTAAAGCTGCATGTATGATTATTACAAAATAAATGTGTAAAATAAGTCCAGATAATTATGGTAGTTATGATTTTATGGAACTTAATGTGACAGAGTCTTAAGATAAGTAACACTAAGTAGTATTCCTATAGTGTCTTAAGTAAAAGTGAGTGATGCTTCACCATGAAAAGCTTGATTCCCCCCCCCCACACACACACACACGCACACTTTTTTTTTTTTGCCATTTATTAGTTAACTGTTTCCTCGGTTTAATTAAATTTTTATAGAAAAAATTGTATTCAAACATAATAATTTCAGGTGCAGTTTAATGTCACACTGTTCAAAAACTACATCATGTCCACTGATTTTGCTCCTGTATCTGTTCTCCATGGTTTTGTGCGTGTTTCAGACGGTTTAGATAGTTATGGTAGTTATGAATTTGTAAAAGATTATAGAACTTGATGTGACAGAGTTTTAAATAGGATTTAAAAAAAAAAAAATACAATAATAATAATCTAAATATGAGTGGTGCATCACCAGGGATTTGTTTGGCCTTTTTATGGCATATGTATACTATTAGTTCACTGTAACTTGGTTGAATTAATTAATTAATTAATCAGTTAATTAATTAATAATTAATTAACTGATTAATTATTAATTAACGCCAGCGTTTTTGAAAAAAAGTTGCAGCCACCACCAGCGGTTTTGATGATTTTCAGTAATATTATCAAAGCAAAGATGCAGTAGATGGCTTCGAACAGCACTCCCAAAGCTTACACAGGCCTTTAACACTTTCTGGATAGACATTTCACTCTGAAACATTAGGCAGTTTTCATTTATATGCAGTTAGTGTTAATGATCGCATTCTTTTTCATATGCATATGCTTACATATAAGATCGCTCGTTTCTGTGGCTTCCTCGTCTGTTTTTGATCGGGACATTCTAGACTCATTCAGGAGGTGTAATAGCACCCCCTAGCATGTAACTGTGAAAACACGGAAACGCAGAAAATTCCGTGCTTGGCGAGGAAAGAGTTAATGAAAAAGATGCTGTTCAGAATAGTTTGAGGTGGAGTTTGGTTTGTCACTTCGCCCAAAACTATTTCAGGTCAACTTCCCATCTGATTTTGCCCCTGTATCTCCATGATCCGTGTTTCAGATGGCCCGCTGGAGCTCCCCGTCCTGCAGCTTATCCCGACCCAGCGGCAGCTGGTGTTTCGCGGGGACCGTCTGCCACTGCAGTGCGCCGCCTCGTTCCTCGACCCAACCATCAGACTGTCCTGGAGCCACGAACAGCGTCCCGTCCACACGCTGGAGGACAGCGGGCTGTACGTGGAGGACAGCATCATTCACGACTGCTGCCTCATTACCAGGTGAGAGTGACATCTTCATATGTGACCCTGGAGCACAAAAGCAGTCACGAGTAGCACAGGTATATTTGTAGCAATAGCCAACAATACATTGTTTGGGCCAAAATTATCCATTTTTCTTTTATGCCAAAAATCATTAGGAGTATTAAGTAAAGATCATGTTCCATGAAGCTAGTTAGTAAATTTCCTACCGTAAATATATCCAAACTTAATTTTTGATTAGTAATATGCATTGCTAAGAACTTCATTTGAACAACTTTAAAGGCGATTTTCTCAATATTTTGATTTTTTTGCACCCTCAGATTCCAGATTTTCAAATAGTTGTATCTCAGCTAAATATTGTCCGATCCTAACAAACCATACATCAATGGAAAGATTATTTATTCAGCTTATTCAGCTAATTCTCAATTTCTAAAAAAATTGACCCTTATGACTGGTTTTGTGGTCCAGAGTCATATATTCTAGACACAATAATACCACTTTCCTTAGTCTGTTTTTGCTCCAACTGCTGAAATAGTTTCCAACAAACCGTAGCGAATTTAATGTTGCGACAAACTGTAGTGGCATTCCTAAATGGGTTGCCAGGTCTGGATAAAAAAATCAGCCCATTTCTGTCACTACAACACGGGGAAGCAGTGTAAACATAGCCCATATACAGGTGTTGGTCATATAATTAGAATATCCTCAAAAAGTTGATTTATTTAACTAATTCCATTCAAAAAGTCAAATCTGTATATTATATTCATTCATTACACACAGACTGATATATTTCAAATGTTTATTTATTTTAATTTTGATGATTAGAGCTTACAGCTCATGAAAGTCAAAAATCAGTATCTCAAAATATTAGAATATTTACATTTGAGTTTGAATAAATGACCATCCCTACAGTATAAATTCTGGGTATCTCTTGTTCTTTGAAACCACAATAATGGGGAAGACTGCTGACTTGGCAATGATCCAGAAGACGAACATTGACACCCTCCACAAAGAGGGTAAGTCACAGAGGGTCATTACTGAAAGGTGTGGCTGTTTACAGAGTGCTGTATCAAAGCATATTAAATGCAAAGTTGACTGGAAGGAATAATTTGGGTAGGAAAAGGTGCACAAGCAACAGGGATGACCGCAAGCTTGAGAATACTGTCAAGCAAAGCCGATTCAAACACTTGGGAGAGCTTCACAAGGAGAGAACTGAAGCTGGAGTCAGTGCATCAAGAGTCACCACGCTCAGGCGTCTTCAGGAAAAGGGCTACCAAGCCACTTCTGAACCAGAGACAACGTCAGAAGCATCTTACCTGGACTGTGGAGAAAAGAACTGGACTGTTGCTCAGTGGTCCAAAGTCCTCTTTTCAGATGAAAGTAAATTTTACATTTCATTTGGAAATCAAGGTCCCAGAGTCTGAAGGAAGAGTGGAGGCACAGAATCCATGTTGCCTGAAGTCCAGTGTGAAGTTTCCACAGTCAGTGATGATTTGGGCTGCCATGTCATCTGCTGGTGTTGGTCCACTGTGTTTTCTGAAGTCCACAGTCAACGCAGCCATCTACCAGGAAATTTTAGAGCACTTCATGCTTCCTTCTGTTGACAAGCTTTATGGAGATGCTGATTTCATTTTCCAGCAGGACTTGGCACCTGCCCACACTGCCAAAGGTACCAAAAGCTGGTTCAATGACCATAGTGTTACTGTGCTTGATTGGCCAGCAAACTCGCCTGACCTGAACCCCATAGAGAATCTGTGGGGTATTGTCAAGAGGAAGATGAGAGACACCAGACCCAACAATGCAGATGAGCTGAAGTCCACTATCAGAGCAACCTGGGCTCTCATAACACCTGAGCAGTGCCACAGACTGATCGACTCCATGCCACGCCGCATTGCTGCAGTAATTCAGGCAAAGGAGCCCCAACTAAGTATTGAGTGCTGTACATGCTCATACTTTTCATTTTCATACTTTTCAGTTGGCCAAGATTTCTAAAAATCCTTTCTTTGTATTGGTCTTAAGTAATATTCTAATATTTTGAGATACTGATTTTTGACTTTCATGAGCTGTAAGCTCTAATCATCAAAATTAAAAGAAATAAACATTTGAAATATATCAGTCTGTGTGTAATGAATGAATATAATATACAAGTTTCACTTTTTGAATGGAATTGGTGAAATAAATCAACTTTTTGATGATATTCTAATTATATGACCAGCACCTGTACAGTACATATACATATATACATACATACATACATATATACATTTATATTGAAATATTATTGCAATTTAAAATAACAGTTTTCTATTTTAATATATTTTAAGATATAATTTATATCTGTGATCAAAACTGAATTTCCAGCATCATTATTCCAGTCTTCAGTGTCACATGATCCTTCAGAATTAATTCTAATATGCTAATTTATAATCGATGTTGGAAACTGTTGTGATGCTTAATATTTTTTTTGGGACCTGTGGTACTTTTTTCAGGATTTTTTGATAAATACAAATTTAAAAAGAACAGTGTTTATTCAAAATAGAAATTTTTATTCAAACGTTTGGGGTCAGTCATTTCTTTTTCTTTTTTTTTTTTTTTTTAAAGAAATTATTTCTTTACTTTTATTACTTTTATTAAGCAAGGATGTGTTAAATGGATAAAAAGTAATAGCAAAGACTTATATTGTTAGAAAAGATTTATATTTTAAATAAAAGCTGTTCTTTTTAACCTTTTTATTCATCAAAGAATCAAAGAAAAAATATCAGTTTCCAAAAAAATATTAAGCAGCACAACAGTTTCAACACTGATAATAAATCAGCATATTAGAATGATTTCTTAAGGATCACGTGATACTGAAGACTGCAGTAATGGCTGATGAAAATTCAGCACTGAGTCACAGAAATAAATTATATTTTAAAGTATATTGAAATAGGAAACCAATATTAGAGATTGCAATAATATTTCACAATATTACCGGGGGGTTTTGATAAAATAAATACAGCCTTGATGAGCATAAAACACTCCATTAAACACACACACACACACACACACACATATATATATATATATATATATATATATATGTATGTATGTATGTATGTATGTATGTATGTATGTATGTATGTATGTATGTATGTATGTATGTATGTATGTATGTATGTATGTGCTTCTACGCGGTTGCAATGGAGTTCTGTGTGGTTATTAGGGTGTTGCAAGGGTGTATGTGTGGTTGCCAGGAGTTTTCTTCCTGTGTGGTGTGCAAAGAGTCCTGTACCCTAGTGTTGGTACAGTAATAGTTAAGAATCAGCTATTGGAAATGTGCTTCTATGATGGTTATGGTCTGGTACTTTAGGCATGAAGTGTAAAAATATGATTTCAGCAGTAACCTTTTCATAAGAAATAACACAAATCTAAAAATGGGGCACACACACACACCTTTTCCTTTACCTTTGTTGATCAGCGCCCTTGATAGTGGTCTGAAAGGACATGAGTGAATTGTGCTGGCCGGGGTCCAGCGGCTCCATGCGTCCCTGCAGAGGTTTGGCAGAAGTGTGCGAACAGTCATCTAGAGTTCGGCAGGTTTAGCGCATTTAATGAAACATATGCTGCATCGTAATTAGGGCGATAATGCGCCACATGCCGACTCTCAAGCACTTGACAGACCACCGTGCCTCTTCCTCCGGCTCTCTCCATTTCCCATCTCACACACACACACACAGAGTTACGGTGGGAGTGAGTCAGTTTGTGTGAAAGTGAACCATGTGGCGGTTAATTACTTCAACTAGCTCTCACCACGCAGTAACGTCTGAGCATAAATATTGATGAAGTGCCGACAGAAATATGTTTCCCAGTGTCAACAAGCAGTTTTCTGCACGAGCCGGAGCGCTGGTGTTTCCTCAACTTCACACCAGTGCTAATTTCCCTTCGTTAGTAAACTGGTGTGATTATTAGTATGCAGAGGAGACACTGACTCATTCAGCCATCATATGAATCATCTGCTCTGCAGTCCAGCCTCGTTCTGTTCGCACTAAATTCCCTCTCGGATTTCACTCATAATCTCAGGACTAGCTGAGCGCATCGTTTCTGAAGTTTGATTAGAAAGTGAGGTGAAGCAGATAGATTAGTTAAACACTACCATACATCCAGTTTCATGCTGTGTTTAAAAGCCTCACTGGATATAAAGTCATTTTAGCTAGAATTACTCTTAGAAAATATACTGTATATGGAATCATTACATTTCAAATGCAGTATGCAAAATATCAATATTATATGAAAAATTTGTGTTTGATTCTATATTTCCCATAGCCATTTGTGTGACATCTGGTGCAAAATTGAAAATTTAATAATTTAATTTGCATTTTTAATTTCCTACACTAGAATTAACATTTAAATTAAATAAACAGCTGAATGCATTCTAATTAGCAAAATTAAAACGGAAATGCATTTGTAGAAATGGAAGAATATTTTAAATTTTAAATAGGAATACTTTAAGATGATTTCTTTGAACGCATTTTCCTTAAATGCATTTACATTAAGTTGTGTTTGTATTGAAATTGTTTTTGCATGCTGCTCAATGAATGTGTGTAGACTCAAAACTGCATTCTGAGTGACTGCATTAACATTCACGTCCTCACCTGCTATGGCCACGTTACACATTATAATGGCACTTTGCATATTACATTTCAAATTGAACTGATCCAGCTTTTTGCTTCCATAATCAGATATTCTTTAATATATCCCAGAGGTATTCAGTGTCAAAATTCAAACCACAGCAGAAATGACAGCCACAGCCACAATTATATACATTCAAACTAAATATTTAAGATTTATGTATTTTAATTGCATGTAAATTTCCCATGTATTTAGATTATAAATTTTAACATAAACAAATTAATAAGCTTAATGTGATGCATATTTGACAGTCATACATAAATGAAACAGGTCATATTTCTGCACTAAAAAGTTATGGTAATGTTTATTTTTAACTGTTTGCATCTATTTGATTTGATTTAAATGATCATATTTTTAAAATGCGTTTATTCATATTGTTTGAAGTCAGCATAAAATCATTACATTTATCGTTAAAAAGTATGAATGAACATGCATAAATATGACTAGCTGTGGAACGAGCAATATTCAATTACTTAAAACATATGAGATTGATACAAACTGGATTTATTGATGCTAAATCTGAACTTGGTTATTGTGTATTTAAAACATTAAGTTAATTACAGAAATCTGACCCATTTCATTTCTGTATGACTGACACATATGCATCCCAATAAACTGTGTTAAAACTGTCAGCCAAATCTATGGAAATTTATATGCTATCAAATACATAAATCTGTTTGACCCATATGCAAATGTAATATTTGTGCATATATTAAATTTCCATGTATAAAATACATGGTCATATAAAGTGAAAGCATTAGGAATTGGAACAATTTTTATATATTAACATATAGATATGTCCCATAAAAATATGCATGTTTATGTATGTGTAATACATTTTTAGACATATATGTCATGCACATGTATATTCATCCTAAAACCTATCAATACATGTAGATATTATATAAGTAAATATAAAACATAGACCTGTATTTTAAAATAAATGACTGCGGAATCATACTGACTTTTGTATTTTGTTTTTACGAAGTTGCATGTATAAATAAAAATATATATATTGTTGACATATATGGTTGCTACATATAATACCATATGAAAAATCATGTTAACACATGTACAATACATATACACATTTTACAGTGAGGATTTTATACGTGTTATAAACTTATATCTTCCTCCACCCAGAGATTGTATGTATGTGAAAATTATATATGGCCTTGTCTTTTTTTATAGGTAATATATATGGCAATATCACTCTAGATATAGAGCATCCATATATTAGATTTCTGTATGGGAGTGTTGAAAAATATATTATCCGGACGTTTAAAATCTGAACTCGTGGTTCTTGCTGTGCTGTATTTGCTCATGTGATGTGTTTGATTGACAGCTGTCACAGTGTGTCAGGTGAATATGAGGACACTCAGGACCGGTTCTCGTTCCTCCTCTCTATTTTCCGTCGCTCATTCCAAGAGTTGTTCCTGCAGGCTTGTGATGGATTTCCTGACATTCTCCTTCTGATTAGGCCCTCAATTAATTGCCGCTCTCTCCTTGTACATACAAACGGTGCTGCTCTGCTTTACGAGTGGAACCTATACGGTAATGTTGCTCTTGGCAGCACAGAGATCCTCTGGCCAGAGAGATGGAGAGAGAGAGAGACGGGAACGGCCCCGTCTGACTCCACCGCCAACCAAAACACACACACACACACACACACACACACTCAGCTGATGGAGTGAGTTAGTGTGGTAGATCCCGCAGGACGCTGTTCTATGGTAAAAATATACAGCCTCCATTATGTTCTGCTCTACACAGCTATTAAAGCATCAATGTAAATGACATACGCCTGAGGAAACTACACACAGATCATTCCATAGCTCTAACTGATTGAAAAGTTTCAAATTATGAATCTGTTTGTTATTATATACCTTTTTTTTCCCCCAGTAAAATTTCATGCATTGAAATTAATCAATCACTATAAGAACAGAAGTTTATAAGGTCTATTGTATCATATTTGATATGCAAAGCCTCTAAATGATCAAACTTTGATATTTTACTGTAGTCATATTTCCAGATAAACACTTACTGGACTGAAGCAGCTCAGCTTTACTTGATCCTCCATCAATAATTTTCAGAAAAATCAGTGCGTCTCAAATCTGATCATCAGGATCTTTTGAGGAGCGTTTATTTCTTCATATCTCAATCATCATTGGATTGCATTGCATTATATGTTTGGATAATCTCAACAGGGCCGCTACTGACCAAATGGGTGCCCTAAGCAGAATTGAATTGTATTCTGCCCCCTCCCTCAAATATTCTGGAAGTAAAAAAAACAAAACACCTACTATAGGGGTCAAAATAATAAAATATAAACGTTAATAAATACATTTTAATTCAATTGTATAATTTATAAATTACAATTGTAGCTCTAGAGAGTTACCTATAGCTATATTTTACTAATACAGTTGTCTGATTGATTTTATTGTCTCAAGCATTCAAGAAATCACACAAAATAAAATTAAGCAGTTTTACTATGATAAAACCATGGTTAATCTTTGTAAGGGTTGTAATGTCAACATGTTTTTGTTGAATAAATTATAGCGGTTGTAGCATTTCTATCGCAAAAGGTGGCCAAAAATTAAAGATTAAGTGGATATTTGAATTAAATGTTTGGTCAATATTAATATTAATATAGTTTATAATATAGTATATATATATATATATATATTTTTTTTTTTTTTTTTTTTTGAGCAACTGGGATGGTGCCCCCTGTGGGAGTTGGTGCCCTACGCAAACTGCGTACTCTGCGTATAGGGAGCACTGAGCACTGATACTGCAATTAAATATCATCGTATTATTGAAGATATTTACATTTAATCATTTAGCAGACGCTTTAATCCAAAGCGACTTACAAATGAGGACAATAGAAGCAATCAAAACCAACAAAAGAGCAACAACATGCAAGTACTATTACAAGTCTTGGTTAGCCTAATGCAGTACACAATTTTTTTCTTTCTTTTTTTTTATAAGAAACAAGTAGATAGAATAGGAAAAAAAGAAAGCTAGTGTTAGTTTTACAAGAAAATCTAGCAGTTAGAGAATAAATATGCAATTGATAGAGGGTCAAATGTGTGTGGTGTTTTTTTTTTTTTTTTTTAATAAAAAGACAGATAAGATAAAATAAAATTAGAATAGAGAGTGCTAGAGTTATAGGGTCAACTAAAGATGGAAGAGATTAGTTCCTCTTCAGGAACTCGAGCTGCGTCCAAGAACGCTAGGGGAACGCCTCCAGCGTGACCGCGCTCTGATACAAATGTAATCTGTCCAAAGGATGGGCGAGACGTCACGGGCGGGTGACGTAATGGCCAGGAGGCATAAAAGCACGTGCGGTGGAACCGGCGTCAGCTTTTGTCATTCAGCAACCGCTACTCTGTGTGTGTCTGTCGATCTGTGTGGTGAGTCTTATTTAGTGTTGTTTGTCACTTGAAATAAGCTCCACAATGTCTAAAGTGCAGAGAAACTGCACTTGGGCGAGAGCAGATCGCATTACAGGCTGTGTTTTTCACTAATGCCGAGTTCACACTGCACGATTTTCAAACTCGTCGGATCGCTGTTGTTTTCACACTGCGTGACTATCTGGGGTAGCATTCAGTCGCTGCTGTGTTCACATTGCACGATGGATCGGCGACAGGGGCTTTCACATTGCACGATTTCACAATAGGAAGAATCGCCGACAACTCTGTCTGACCCGCAAACTACATTTCACAACAAAACACACGCGAGAAGTGATAAGGAAATAACGCGAGAACCTGCGTGCGTCAGCCCGTTGTTCTGGAGCGAGACTGGAAGTATTAAAAAAATATAGCCCGCAAATTGTCTGTGCGCTGATTTCCGGCTACAAAAACAGATTATGCAGGAGGGAGATGCAGGGATTGTGTTCTGCAAAGAGTGGTAAATAATAATTTGCAGTAACTGTTACGCTGATGTTGTGGCTGGTCAATTGTTTGTGCTCGTTTCTGTATGATATAATTGTACATATTAAAATACTGATATGGTCTATAACTCCTCACTGAACTTCCCTCTGCCCTGTATCTTTGTCTCTCATTGGCTGAAGGTCATCGTGATGTAGTTTTCAGTCAGAAATCATTGCACACAGCGTGATTGTGAATCGCCGACAGCTCCAGATATTTAGCATGCCAAATATTTCACGGGCGTCGGCGACGTGTCGGCGATTCTCTCAGATCGCGTCTTTGATAATTCACACTGCGCGATTGTCACTCGCGTGAACGAGCTCCGATTTGCCTCCGATGTCGGGCATTTGTCGGCGATTTATCAAAACCTGTCGGCGAGTGAAAAATCAGGCTAAAATCGTGCAGTGTGAACTCGGCATAACAGTCCGTGTGTGGTCTGCTTGAGAGCAGAGCACGCAGAGTCAGCTCTCGAGGGAGCTGACTGCCCGCTTGTGAGCGTTTGTCGCTGCATATGCTTACTCTCAGAGGGCTCTCTTTGAGGAGGGAGCTTTCACATGCGTTCCTTGCGTTACCGGCCCGCTTTCGCCGAGGCGGAACAGCGGCTGCGTTCGCGGGGATCGCAGATGGATCAGGTGGAGGGAATGAAGACGGGCGATCCCCTATCTTCTTCCTTCCCATCAGATCCAGCGCCCGCTCTCTGGGTTCGGAAGCCCCGCGGGTTCTTCCCCCCAGAGAGAGAGGGCGCGACGCTCCGCCTGTCTTTCTCCGAGGAGGTAGACGTGAAGGGCGTCGATGAGCTTTGTAAAATTGCAGTCTTTGCACGAGCATTGTTTGCACAAGCTTATTATGAACGAGGTTGTCATTATAGCAGTGTCCCTGCATAGGAACGGAGTTCGCGCTGTCAGCTCGAGAGAAAAAAAGAAGAAGAAAAAAAAGGGGCTGATCGTGCTGCACCGTATGATCTCGCGATTCCGGTCCGCCGCTGCTGAGGCACAGCGGCGAATGAGATCGCGGGGATCGCACATAGATCTGGCGGACGGGTTGGAGACGGGTTCGCCCTCTCTCCACATGCAATCCCCAGATCTAGCGCTCTCGCTCGGGGCTGGAAGCCCGCGGTGCGGTTCTTCCCCCTTTGAGTGAGAGCTCACTGTTGCAGCACGCGTTGCCGAGGCGACGCGTGCATTATGTCATTCTCGTTCGTTTCATGAATCCTTTTCATATCAGACCGTATTTACTTGTCTGGTTGTTTTTCTCCATTTAATTCTGAGGAATTAAATGATCTATTTCATCTAACTAGGAGAAGTTAGGTGTGTACGTGTAAAAGGAGCCTAAGAAAACTTGGGATTTTCTCGAGTGAGAGCACAATGTTTTACTTCTCTTCCTCTGAGGAGGTTGATGTGGTCAGCAGGGCCCAACCGTGTTCCAGCTCCTCATATAGGGAGCGTCACTTGTCTTACTCCCCAGTATGTTGGAGTCAGAGTGGCGCTCCTGGGCCGAGGCCTTCTAGCAGAAGGCGGATCTGCGGACCGTCACTCTCGCTGGATCGTCTTTGGCTAAAACATCCTGCTGCCTATGGCCCAGGACTTCTGAGGGCCGGCCCCTCTGGGGAAGAGTGGCATACACGGTGCCCGTCTCTCCTCAGTGCCCTCAGGAGATCGGTCTGCCAACCCTGCCACGTACGGTGTTCCAGGGCACAGCGATCTCCAGCGAGCTCACATCTCAGTTTCTTCCGCCCGGAAACGTAGCGGAGCTGAGATGCTCGCCACCCCCTTCAGGGGTCTCTAGAGCAGCTAGTTTGGCCGTCTCCTGCCGGCGAGCCGTTCCAGGACACCGAGCTAGCCGCCCTGGTTATACCAGAGGCCAGTCTTGAGAGACTGGTTCCCTTAGTAGACTATTTGGCAGCGTGAAAACTACTGCCAAATGTGTCTCCATGGGACCTGCATACTGTAGAGAGAGGCTACAGAATCCAGTTTGGTTCTCCTCTGCATCTTTTCAACGGGGTGAATCCCACTCTGGTGGGCCCCGAGCAGGTTCTGGTAATGGAACGAGAAGTAGAGTACTCTCTTGAGAGAGGAGGCCATCGAGGTGGTCCCTCCTCTCGAAAGAGATTCAGTTCTACAGCCGGTGCTTCATAGTTCCCAAGAAGGATGGAGGGTTGGCGTCCCATTTTAGATCTGCATCAGTTGAACCACTCAGTCAGCAGACTGAAGTTCAAGATGCTCAAGCAGGTCGTGTCTCAGATCAGGTCCGAGGACGGGTTTGTCACGATCGATCTAAAAGACGCATACTTCCATATCTCCATCCTTCCCACTCACAGGGAGTTCCTGAGATATCACCAATATCGGGTTCTTCCCTTCGGTCTAGCACTCACCCCGCACTTTTACAAAGTGTGTGGATGCCGCGTTAGCTCCGTTGCGGCTACAAGGCATCCGCATATCCACTTTGGTTGATTCTCGCTCTATCAGAGCAGATGGCGGCTCAACATCAAGATGTTGTTCTTGCTCGCATTAAAGTGTTGGGGTTAAGACTGAGCATACGAAGAGTGTGCTTTCTCCATTACAGAGAACCACTTATCTTGGTGTGGTGTGGGATTCGACCACGATGCAGGCACATGTGTCCCCTGCTCGGATCGAGACGATCCTCACGGCAGTCAGGAGAGTGAAAGAAGGCCAGTCACTCAATAGTGGTGGCTCAAGACCAAGGGGTTCTCCCCAAGGGGAAACCCGTTTCACATGATCAAGGTCACGTGGTGGTGCCTACGTGCCTTAGACATGTGGAGACATCCTTGGTTCTTGTCTCAGGGCCTGGTGCTGGGAGCTCCGTGTCGCTGCGTACGCTAGCGACGGACGTGTCCCTCACCCTGCCCGCAGTCTGTGGAGTACTCGCCGTCTCATGTGGCACTTCAACTGCCTGGAGATGCTGGCGGTGTTTCACAGAAACACTTTCTCCCAGACCTAAGAGATCGCCGGTGTTGGTGCGATAGCACCGAAAACACTGCGGTGGTCTCTTACATCAACCACCGAGGTGGTCTGCGTTCACGCCCCCTGCACAGGCTGGCGTACCAGATCCTTGGGTGGTCCCAGGACAAACTCCTCTCGCTGAGAGCAGTTCACATGCCTGGGCATCTCAGTGTGGGAGCAGACATCCTGTCGAGGCAGGGGCTGAGGCCCGGGGAATGGATGCTTCACCCTGAGGGGGTGAAGCACATTTGGAGAGTGTTTGGCCAGGCTCAGGTGGACCTCTCCGCTACTCAGGTAAGTACACAGCGCATGTCCCCTCTGGTACTCTCTAATTTCATCCAGCTCCACTGGGGCTGGATGCCATGTCTGAGCGTGGCCGAGGCTTCGTCCATACGTTTTCGATCGCTCTGCTCCCGGGAGTTCCGGCGAGTGCGCTGACACGAGGTCTGTCTACTTCTGGTAGCACCGTTCTGGCCGGGCCGAGTATGGTTCTCGGACCTGATTTCTCTCCTCGACGGCTCTCCATGTCACCCCCGCCCGGAGCTTTGGAAGTTGTAGGTGTGGCCTCTGAGGGGGCACAGCCCATAGCTTCCGGTCTCCCAACCGAGGTTGTTGAGACCTTCCTCCAATCCAGAGCTCCCTCAGCGAGGAAACCATACGCCTTGAAGTGGAACTTTTCACTTCTTGGTGCGGAGACCGCCAGCTCGACCCAGTCAACTGCCCGATTGATACAGTTCTGGAGTTCGTGCGGGCCTGTTCCTCCGCAGGGTTAACCCACTCCACCCTGAGGGTTTACGTGGCAGCTATACCGGCCTACCGCGCCCTTCTCGGTGGCCTTTCAGTGGGTAGGCACCCCCTAGTACATGTTTCCTCCAGAGGCTGAGGAAACAGGCCAGAGAGTGTTCTCTCTTGGGGATCAAGACTCACTCTTCAGAAGTTGGCCTTCGGGACGCAGCCACCTGTGGCCTTTTTTCCCTCGCCCTAGCTGTGCTCCATCCACACTAGGCAGGGATTTGTCAGTCTGGCAGCGTGGGGATCTCGTTCCCCTAGCGTTCTTGGACGCAGCTCGAGTTCCTGAAGAGGAACGTCTTGGGTTACGTATGTAACCCCAGTTCCTCGAGGGAACGAGGCGCTGCGTCTCGAAGCCATACTTCCGGCATCCCTGCGAGCGGTTGTTTCATTCCTGAAGCTGACGCCGGTTCCACCGCACGTGCTTTTATGCCTCCTGGCCATTACGTCACCCGCCCGTGACGTCTCGCCCATCCTTTGGACAGATTACATTTGTATCAGAGCGCGGTCACGCTGGAGGCATTCCCCTAGCGTTCTTGGACGCAGCGTCTCGTTCCCTCGAGGAACTGGGGTTACATACGTAACCCAAGACGTTTTTAGCTGTTTCTTGAAGATGGGTAAGGATTCAGCTGCTCGGATTAAGTTGGGCAAGTCATTCCACCAGATGGGAACAGTTAATGAAAAAGTCTGTGAAAGTGATTTTGTGCCTCTTTGGTATGGCACAATAATGCGACGTTCACGTGCAGAAGGCAAGCTTCTAGAGGGCACATAAGTCTGAAGTAATGAGTTTAGGTAAAGGGGTGCAGAGTCAGTGCTGGTTTTGTAGGTAAACATTAATGCCTTGAATTTAATGCGAGCAGCTATTGGTAGCCTGTGCAAATTGATAAACAGAGGCGTGACGTGCGTTCTTTTCAGCTCATTAAAGATTAATCTTGCAGCGGCATTTTGGATTAATTGTAGAGGTTTGATGGAATTGTCTGGAAGACCTCCCAAGAGAGCACTGCAATAGTCAAGTCTGGACTGAACAAGAGCCTGAACAAGGAGTTGTGTTGAATGTTCCGAGAGAAAGGGCCTGATCTTCTTAATATTGTATAATGCAAATCTGCAGGACCGGGCAGTTTTAGCAATGTGGTCTGAGAAAGTCAGCTTATCATTAATTACAACTCCAAGGTTTCTGGTTGTTTTTGAAGGAGTTATGGTTGATGAGCCTAACTGGAAGGTGAAATTGTGATGAAGTGATGGGTTTGCTGAGGCTACAAGCAGTTCTGTCAAAGCTAGGTTGAGTTGAAGGTGATGGTCCTTCATCCAGCAAGAAATGTCTGTTAGACATGCTGAGATGCGAGCAGCTATCGTTGGATCATCAGGATGGAATGAGAGAGAGAGTTGAATGTCATCAGCATAGCAGTGATATGAAAAGCCATGTTTCTGAATGACAGAACCTAGTGATGCCATGTAGACCGAAAAGAGAAGTGGTCCAAGAACTGAGCCCTGAGGCACCCCAGTAGCTAGATGTTGCGACTTGGATACCTCACCTATCTGAGAGGTAAGACTCAAACCACTGGAGTGCGGTTCCTGAGATGCCCTTTCTCAATAGGGTTGACAGGAGGATCTGGTGGTTGACCGTATCAAAAGCAGCAGACAGATCCAGCAAGATAAGTAATGAAGACTTGGAAGTCGCTCTTGCAAGTCTTAGGGCTTCAACAACTGGGAGCAAGGCAGTTTCGGTCGAATGTCCACTTCTGAAGCCAGATTGGTTACTGTCCAGGAGGTTGTTCTGTGTGAGAAAGACAGAGACTTGGTTGAACACAACTCGTTCAAGTGTTTTTGCAATGAAAGGTAGAAGGGAAACCGGTCTATAATTCCCTAAAAGAGTTGGGTTAAGAGTGGGTTTTTTAAAGGGGTGGTTTACGTTTTTTTTTCTAGGCTTGATTGTGTTTATGCGGTGCAGTCTAACATGTGTTCATGCTTCATTTTTTTTAAAAACACATTATTTTTCATATAATTTACCTTTATTCCACACCGCTCTGTCCCTTTTCTGACAAACGCCTCGATTACTTCCTGTTTTTATGAAGCCCCTCCCTCAGAAATACGTGATGGGCTCTGATTGGTTAGCTGGCTCAGTGTGTTGTGATTCACTAACCCGCCGAGCGTGTGTCTAAATGTCCCGCCCCTCAGCTCAGCGGCATGTGCTCCGGTTGTATTGTAAACAATGATGTATAACAATATAGAAACATCTATATTGCTTATCAATTTGAGCCCGATTGAGATGCAGAGGATATTAGTGAAGAGGATCGCGCAGAACCTGTGCAAGCACGGCTCTTAATGGTATGTTTGTTGTCTCATATGTTTAGATACGCTGTTATTATGCTACTGCTTATGTTAGCTTTTAATATATGTTTTTATTCTGATTAAAGTTTTAATACAGTACGGCAACCGCACACGCGTCCATGTATAACGCTTCTCATTGCTATGTGAAAATGTATAATTGGAACAGTTTGTTGGAGCTGATCTGACGATCTGAATGAGAGAGAGAGAGAGAGAGAGAGAGAGAGAGAGATGCAGAGCAGGGCGACGCGAGGAACAGGATTGAGAACCGCTGTTTTAGAACATTGATTTTGAAACATGTGAATCCATTAGAATCAATAGAAGACAGAATCGTATATGAATAGATATATGAATAGATTTTTACGTGCACCCCTAGTTTTCTCTTCCTCTTCTCTAAAGCAGGGCAGCATGGCCTCGCCCCCTTCCTTACATGTTCCCGAGGGCGGGGTTTATCTGGGTCAGTGACGTATCAGATCCGGGAAGTAGTTTGTTGTAGTCCCTTACCAGCCGTTTTTGTAGGCATTAAACTTCCAGAATTTTAAAAGACGATATCTCTGTTTGCATTGAACGTTCAGCGCTGCAACTTTGCAGATGTTGTTTATGCTCAAACAGCAACATTACACACAAACTAACATTTAAAAAATGAAATTGCAATAAACCACCCCTTTAAGAAGTGGGGTTATATGAGCTGAGGGAAAAACTCCAGTGTGAATGGATGCGTTAATGATGTGAGTGAGTGCAGGTACAACTGCAGGAGAAATGGCTTGAAGGAGATGAGATGGAATAGGATCAAGCGGACAAGTAGTAGATGACTGGAAAGGATGAGTTTAGAGACTTAAAAAGAATGTTGCAAAGTCGTCAGCTGTCAGAGTTGATGAAGGAGGGGGAGGAGGAGGACAAAGGAGGGAGGAAAATGTTTTAAAGAGCAT
Organism: Onychostoma macrolepis; assembly: GCF_012432095.1. Classification (NCBI taxonomy): domain Eukaryota; kingdom Metazoa; phylum Chordata; class Actinopteri; order Cypriniformes; family Cyprinidae; genus Onychostoma; species Onychostoma macrolepis. The sequence goes on along the minus strand of NC_081167.1, from coordinate 30,972,693 downwards.
GCGAGAGTTAGGCGAATTGTTAATTTTATCATGATGGTATGTCCTTTTAGCAGTGGATACATTAGCAGAGAAGTCAGAGAGGAGTGATCGATATAAATTAAGGTCAGTAGGATTTTGTGATTTGCACCATACCTTTTCTGCAGCCCTGAGTTTAGAACGATGTTCGCGGAGAACATCAGATAGCCAAGGGGCAGAAGGGGTGGTACGGACTGGCCTGGAAGATAAGGGGTAGAAAGTATCTAAACAAGACGTCAGAGTGGAACAAAGTATCAGTAGCACTGTTAGCATCAAGAGATGATAACTGTTTTGGGGGAGGAAGCGAAGATGAAACCATAGCAGATAGCCGGGAGGGTGAGAGTGAGCGCAAGTTACATCGAAAAGTGACATGTGGAGGGGTATGTGTTGTGTCAGGAATCATGTTGAGGTTAAGGGTGAGGAGGAAGTGATCCGAGGTGTGCAGTGGAGTAATCAGTACATGATCAGTGGAGCAGTGTCGCGTGTAAATAAGGTCCAGTTGGTTGCCTGATTTGTGAGTAGCCATAGTTAACACTCTTTTGAGATCAAAAGAGGCAAGTAGAGTGTGGAAGTCTGCAGCCTGAGGTTTATCTAGGTGGATGTTGAAGTCTCCCAAGTGTAACTAACGGAGTACCATCCTCGGGAAAGGTTGAGAGCAATAAATCTAATTCTTCCGCAAAGTTACCTAGTGGTCCTGGAGGATGATAAACAACTACAAAATGGATTTGTAGAGGGTAGGTATTAGTAACTGAATGTGATTCAAAGGAGCTGTTGATACTCAGAGATGGTAAAGGAGTAAATTTCCAATTATTAGAGATGAGCAGACCAGTTCCTCCACCTCTTCCAGTCAAACGGGGGGTGTGGGAAAAGGAAAAATTGTTGGAGAGTGCTGCAGGTGTAGCATTGTCCTCTGGTTTGATCCAGGTCTCTGTCAGGGCCATGAGGTTTAGCCTTGAATGACTAGTAATGGAAGTAATGAAATCAGCTTTGTTGACAGCAGACTGACAATAGAAAGACCAAAAGAAAAAGAAAGTAATGTATTAGCAGACATAGGCAAAGTGCGCGAGTTATGCGTGGTTTGCAAGTGGTAGTGATATTATTCATCTGAAAACACATAATAAGAGTTGGTTATAAAAACTAAAACAGAAGTGAAACAAGTAGTAGGAAAGAGGATAAATAAAAAGCGATACTTATATCCCTTGCCGCGGTCCCTGCACGGTGGAGTCGCACGGTAGAGTCGATGGTCTTTACACTCTTCGGTCTTCACACGAGGAGGGCTTCACACGACGACTGCCACGACCGTCAGTCGGTCAAGATATAGAGTGACGACTGATATTTAGATCATTTTATGTCAGTGTCTGCTGTACTGTTATAAAGATATCATTGTTTTACATTACAAGCATCAGAATTTTATCATATAAATATCAGCATCTGCACCAAACATTTGAAATAATTTTTTATTTATTTATTTTTTTTTATGTCTGGCTTGACAGGATCAAGAAAGCAAATGGAGTTGAATTTGAGTTCATCATGACATTAGGATAAATATGTCTTTTGACTCTCTCTGTTTCATTCACACTTACACAATCTCTGTTCTCTCTGATGATTTTTGCCTCTTTGGGCTGATTGGCTCTCGGGTGATTTGGTAACCATGGCGACTGGAGTTTAATTCTCTCATTATGGCTCTGTTTGTCTGATGAGGGTTTGTGTCTGTCTCTCAGGTTTGAGGAAAGACAGAGGAGAGGAAGACTGACAGCAGACACACACTGACTGACCTGCTGGACACACAAAAGTCAATTAGTAATTTCATTTGCAGCAAACTTTGTTTTTCTAGTGAATATGTTCATTCAGTGCATTGAAATGTTTGTTTTTCTGTTTCTGTGAGTAAAACCTTTCAAAGGTTGTTGTTTTTCTAGTTTTTCTAGTCCTTGTATTCTGTTCTCTTGACTGTCTCATAGCCTGCTGTTTATATAGTGCAGACAAGTGTGTAACTGGTCTGTAATCCCATAAAGCCAGTGCTCAGTTCATCATCATGATCTAATGGAGCCTCAGAGGTGAGCAGAGACTCTAATAAACGGCCAACATTTGCTCGACCTTTAGAGGAACATGGGTAATTTCATGATGAAATAGTCAGTGTCTCAAGCTTTGGGCTGAAACCTAAGACAAACTTTAGATCAAACTGAAAGCAACCTCAAAAAATCGTGTCTGCTTTGTCATTGAAACTGCTGATAGAGGAAATATTGAATGCATTATGAGCTGCATGGAATAAATGCCAGGGTGTTTTTATGTGGTAATGTGTTGTGGGTGGTTTCCAAGGTGTTGCTATGCAGTAATGTGTTGTAGGTAGTTGCCAAGGGGTTGGTATGCGATAATGCATTGTGGGTGGTTGCCAGGGTGTTGCTATGCAGTAATGTGTTTGGGTTGTTGCCAAGAGGCTGCTGTGTGATAATGCACCGTGGGTTGTTGCCTGGCTGTTGCTATGCAGTAATGTGTTGTGGGTAGGATTGTGCAATTAATCGCATGCAATTGCCATTCACATCTCGTCGGTAAAGCCGGTTCTGTGATTAGAAGTAAATCTCCTTCATGCGCTTTCAGATGGAGCGACACAGAGCCGTAGTTCACTGACAAGCTATGCAATATCACATTCATAATCGCAGATGAATCGCCTAATGTCACTAACACTAATGTCACGAATTTGATTCCCTAGAGACAATCGTGCTGTTAAGATGTATAGCATGAATGCACTGTAAGCCGCTTTTACTAAATTAATATGTTTTAATTAAACACCAAAGTGATGAACACCAAGTGAGTGTTCCTGAGTGCGTTTGTGTGCTTTTGTTATTCTTTTAATATTCAATATTTCATAAATAATTCACTTTTATTTACTTGTTCTTGTTCATGCTTCAGCGATACTGAACTGAAGAGCGTCTCTATAGTGGGCAGAACTATTTTAATGCTCTGGGTTTTGAAATGGTCATCAGTGGAGCCCCCCGACTTCACCACTCACAGGCCTGTTATTATCCTCATATTGTGAAATATCAGCGCATGAGAGTAAATGCTGCTAATGAAGTGCTTTGGAGACAGTTGTGGACGGCTGAACAACAGAGCTCTGTTGTGGGAATGTAGGTCACTGTTTGTGTTCTCATTGATGCTTGTTTTTTTTCCCCCTTGTTTGGACACATACAGAATGTATTTTTATTTTGAAGAAAATGTGAGTAGTGCATGCAAAACTTGATATGGGTGGTTACCAGGGTGTTACGATGAGGTTGATTGTTGCTAATGTGCTGTGGGTGGTTGCCAGTGTGTTGCTATGAGGTTGCTTGTTGCTAATGTGCCTTGGATGGATGCCAGAACATTGCTATGCAGTTGCTAATGTGCTGTGGGTGGATGCCAGGGTGTTGCTATGCAGTTGCTAATGTGCTGTGGGTGGTTGCCAGGGTGTTGCTATGCAGTTGCTAATGTGCTGTGGGTGGTTGCCAGGGTGTTGCTATGCAGTTGCTAATGTGTTGTGGGTGGCTGCCAGGGTGTTGCTATGCAGTTGCTAATGTGCTGTGGGTGGTTGCCAGGGTGTTGCTGTGTGGTTGGTAATGCGTTGTGTGTTGATGCCTAGGTGTTGCTAATGTGTTGTGTGTGTGTGGTTGCCAGGGTGTTTCTATGTGGTTTCTTGTTTTTAATGTGTTGTGGGTGGTTGCCAGAGTGTTGCTGTGCAGTTGTTTGTTGCTCATGTGCTGTAAGTGGCTGCCAGGGTGTTGCTATGCAGTTGCTAATGTGTTGTGGGTGGCTGCCAGGGTGTTGCTATGCAGTTGCTAATGTGTTGTGTGTGGTTTTCAGGGTGTTGCTATGTGTTGCTAATACTTTGTGGGTGGTTTCCAGAGTGTTGCTTTGCAGTTAATGATGTGTTGTGGGTGTTCCTAGGCTAGGTGTTCTGGGTGGTTGCTAAAGTCCACATGAATTATTACATCAGGATATTAAACAAACCAAAAAAAAAACATCTAGTAGAAAGTAAATAAAGTTAATTTTGATGCCGTGTGATGATGATGTGTATGATGGACACTCTGGACTGGTTTGGACTCTGTTCAGAATGATGTAAGTCTCTCATTTAGTCTGAACCCATGAGAGGGAATCGCTGCAGCTGTAAACGTGCTCACAGACCAACCACAAACTCCTTCTTCCAGACATTAGAGCAACAAAAACTCATTATATCTCACAAAGACTGAGAGAAGAGGTGAGTTGATGTGACAGATGTGTAAATGAGTAGTTCACCCAAAACTTCTTAAAATTCATAAAACCTAATCAAAAAAGGTTCATACTTACTATTTCATACATATTTACTTGCTTTTTCATAGCTCACATTAATGGAGATCTCAGTTATATTTTGTTCACATTTTATAAAAAAAAATGTTTTTCCTGAAATTTCATTGGAGAAAAGAGTGAATAGTTGTCATACAGTAGCAGTATAAAGCTATAAAATGGATTCATAAATTGATAGGGTTAGACTTTGGTATCTTAGCAAACTTGATCACGGTTTAATACATTGTTGAGATCTCATTTGAAAGTTTAAAGGAGATACATGATTACTGGGGTCTTTTTCTCAGGAGAAACACCTTCGTCAGGAGACTTCAGCAAAGTCTCAATGTCGCTCTTGTCTAAGAGCAATAGTTGAGATATTAAAGATGTTATTTCAAATATTGTTGGTTATTTCAAAAAATGTGTTTGCTAAATGGATACATTTAATGTAATTCCTCATGTTGTTCTAAACCTGTTCTTTTCTTTTTTTGTAACGTAGCAGGAGATGTTTAGCTGGTTTTTATTCTTTGTGTTTGTTGTGTATATTTCTGCTTGTGTTGTATCATTGATTTCTCATCATATGAGCACAGAGCATCTCTTGTGTCTCTTTAGGGAAAGCTCTCTGTTATTTTTGGCATGTGATTGTCAGTTTAACAGGGCACGAGTGCAGTTGCCCGGCCAC